>NW_007727014.1:363422-498970 GCF_000696425.1 Galeopterus variegatus
GTTTTTTTTTTTGTGTGTGTGTGTGTGTGTGTGTGTATGTGAGTGAATTGATTTGTTTTTTGTTTTTATTTTTTTTTAGCTCCCACCAATAAGTGAGAACATGTGGTATTTCTTTTTCTCTGCCTGACTCGTTTCACTCAGTATTATTCTTTCAAGGTCCATCCATGTTGTTGCAAATGGCAGTATTTCATTTGTTTTTATAGCTGAGTAGTATTCCATTGTGTAGATATACCACATTTTCTGTATCCACTCATCCGATGATGGACATTTGGGTTGATTCCTGCTCTTGGCTATTGTGAAGAGTGCTGCAATGAACATTGGGAAACAGGTATACCTTCGACTTGATGTTTTCCATTCCTTTGGGTATATTCCCAGTAGTGGGATAGCTGGATCGTATGGTAGCTCTATCTTCAGCTGTTTGAGGAACCTCCAAACCATTTTCCATAGGGGTTGCACCATTTTGCATTCCCACCAACAATGTATGAGAGTTCCTTTTTCTCCGCAACCACGCCAGCATTTATCTTTTGGTGTCTTTTGGATTTTGGCCATCCTAACTGGGGTGAGATGGTATCTCAGTGTGGTTTTGATTTGCATTTCCCGGATGCTGAGTGATGTTGAGCATTTTTTCATATGACTGTTGGCCTTTTGTATATCTTCTTTAGAGAAATGCCTGCTTAGCTCTTTTGCCCATTTTTTGATTGGGTTGCTTGTTTTTTTCTTGTAAAGTTGTTTGAGTTTTTTATATATTCTGGAATCATTTAATAGCACGGAAGACTGATGATCTCGCAGGAGACAGCAGGGACAAGTGCAAGAGCAAAGCCTTTGTGGGTGAGAGGGGATTAAATGCAGTACAAAGTGGAGGGGTTGGCCTTGACCAGGTACCAGAGAGTTGATCCAAAGAAACAGGAGGGAAAGCGGGAAACACGAGCACAGAGCAGGTAGGTGGTTGACACAGTGAATGAATGAATGGTTTGCAAATACAACTACATGCCTGGGACATTCAGCCCATCAGCTATGTCCCCTGCCTTGAGGGGACTGAAAAATACCCTTTCATCCTCCAAAATACCTCCCTTTGTCTCAATCACTAATGTGTCAAATTTTGTAAGTAGAAGTTAATTCTTCTGGTTTAATGTTTAGTCCCCCAAAATAGAATCACATGAAACCCTATTAATCAAGTAGGCTTATGTGCAAATGAATTTGTCAGGTTCTCACTGTCAGAGGATTTTGATAAGAACACATGAGAGTGTGATAAGCCTGGATGTTTTCCCACATGGGCTGGTAGTTAAAGGTTGGGTTGAGAAAGGGGTGGGATGGGTTATAGGAAGGAGTACCACTATATCTAGGGTCCTTGCCAATATATAAAATGTATAACTCCAACTCAGAACACATGGGCTAGTTCTTGGTTTACTATGTTGTAGCTTGGTTACCTAGAATCAGTCAGTTGACCTCCCTGAGTCTCAGTTTCCTCATTTGTAAATGTAGAGGCTGATTAAATTATGTAAGAAGTATATGATTTAACTGTTTTATCATTGCCCCACAGTTTAAGTAAAAACATTCAAACATTGCTATTTTGCTCCCCTCATCTCTTGGAACATATTTCCTTCCTGCTCTCACCAGCAGACTACCTGGCCTCTTGTGAGTCTACCAGATTCTCAAGTATAGCTCTCTAGTGATTAATTGCCAAAAAAAAAAAAAAAAAAAAAAAGAAAAACCCCAGTCATCATAAGAGGGGCAGATTCAAGGCACACAGACATTTGGAAAGGGTAGTAGCACCATTGCTCACTCTTCAAAACTTTAGTGTCATAATCAGATCAGTTCCATGTGGTAGCAGTGAGACAGCTATTATATGTTATACTTGTATACTTTTAACACTTGTATCTATGCAAATAAACTAATTTCACATGCCAAATGACTTTATGCTCTCCTTGCCCATATTAAAGCTCCTTGATGGCAAGATGCATCATATTTGCATCATCCAACAATAAATATTGGAGATGAGTCATTAGAAAATTACTTGTACTGGGCCGGCCCGGTGGCGCACTCGTAGAGTGCAGTGCTTGGGAGTGCGGCGGCGCTCCCGCCGAGGGTTCGGATCCCACATAGAGACCGGTCCGCTCTCTGGTTGAGCACGGTGCGGGCGCGACACCAAGGGTTGCAATCCCGTTGCCGGTCGCGGTACGGGCGCAACACCGAGGGTTGCTATCCCGTTACCGGTCACAAAAAAAGACAAAAAGGAAAAAAAGAAAATTACTTGTACTGAAATATATTCTATTATTTTGTTTTGCCTTTTTACTCTCTTAAAGGTATATGATGATAAAAAAAATAAATAAAATCAGAATTTCAGCACAGTAGATAAGAGATGCACTTTCAGGTGCTTCATTTCAGAGAATTAAACTAAATTCTGAACTATAAGTGTTCTATATGCATTTAAATCAAAGTATCAGAACAGTAGAAAGAAGTTTCCACTGCTTAACTTTAGTAAATTAAACATAATAATGAAATAGAGAAAGAAATTTTTGTTGATTGGGATCATTAAAAAATGAAAATATAAGCCATATATCAGAATTAACTCACTAAAGCAATGCACATCTGGTTTTGAGCTATTGAAAAGAACTAACATACATGAATGCAGTAATGCTGTAAGAAATCCTAAACACAAACATCTACAATTTCAGAGCACCAAGTACTTGGCAAGAGCATTTTTAGGGTTTACATAAAATATAAAATTCATTAATGCATTTTAAAGCTGCATTTAATTTCATTTTTGAGAATCTGGTATGCATAAAAATTTTTTAGATGCCCTTTTTTTTAATGCCTCTGCCATGTTACTTTGCAGAAAACCAGTGCACTCTATAAATGTTGGTGTTGAATATTCATACCATAATGCATAAGGTAAAGGTGGTAGAGAAGGTGATTATTAATCCCACCTGACAAAAAAAGTTACCAGCAGTAAATGTATGCATATATGCTTCCTGGGCATTTGGGATTCAGCTGGCACTAAAACTCTAATCCCTTTCATCTCAAGCAAGCACTACATTTATGAGGATAGCTCCTTCATATTAGACTCTGCAAAGCTTTATTCATATGAAGCAGTTGCTTAATTTAATCTACAATTTCCAGATAGGCTCCTGAAAAACATTATTTTTATTAATATAGATAGAACCAGAAACTTGGCATCATTCTTGTGAAGCCCAAAATATTTTACTTTATTTTTCACTGTCGCTAAGCTTTGAGTTTATTTAAATAGCCATACTTCAATGAGGTACCAATTCATTTAAATAGAACCACTTGTCTTAAAGATGTAACATTTTCCTGCCTTTCAACTGCTAGGGGACAGAATCAACCTGATCAAAGAAAACGTGAAAAGAAAGTCATGTCAAAAGAGAAGTAATACTCTTTATTTCTGTTTTCATCTTTAAATATGCTTGAAAATGACCAAGAAATAAAGAGCAATTTGATTTAAATGCTGTAAAATCATCTGGATAAAGTTAAGTACAACATTCACTGCACTGCATATTGGTTATGTGAGCTTGTTATTATCTTTCTGCAGGAAGCATGAAAGTGATATAAAGACACAGGGGGATGGTTAAAGTCCAAAGGTACCATTTAGTCTAGCTCTTGTCTTCATAGTCTCTCAACTTAAGTGGTCCCACACAGCAGAAACTCCTCTTTCTTTCAGCAAAAAAATCTGAATCGATGTTTATGGTATTTAGTGACATTTATTAACAGGCTGCTCTTTACATACAATCCAAATACACCTGCAGCACTTAAATCAAGCACTTTGCTTTTAACATATTAGTAATAGTTTATCATTGCTTTCTGTCCAGTAAGCTTATCTTTTTTTCCCATGTTTTTTAATAATGCTAATTAATATTTGTAATTATATAAATAGGGAATTATCGGTATTGTTTTATCTCTAATTACTTATTAGTAAGTTAGGCTACCAAAGGTTAAATGACTACCTCTTTCCCACTCAAAAAAAAAAAAAAAAAAAAAAAGCTTGTAAGTGGTGGCGCCAGGATGCATGTCTAGATTCTTTGAGTCTAGATCCTAGGCTCTTTTCCACTGCCTCTCATGAATAAACTTTCTTATATAAACAGGTCACTAGCAGGTCAGATTCTGCTGGTGAGGGAAAACAACTTCAGAGACATTCTGGTACTTTGAAAAGACTATTAATTTTTTTTTTAATTCAGTAGAAAATTATCTACATTAACTTAAAGAAATAGTGTTTCACTGGTATCTAGTTTTGCTGATAGAAAAAGAATAAAATTCAAGAACGTAACTGAAATGTTAAAAAAGAAAGATGATTTTATGGCCAAAGTCATTTGCAGTTGTCTCTGTGAAGAATGAGTGTGATTACACGTCATAAAACACAGTGGTTTGTTTTTTATTTTTTCATTTTATTGTGATAAGAACACTTAATATGGGCTTCAAGATAAAGTAGAATCCTAAGTGGTCTAGGAAGAATGTATTTAAGATATACTACAGTTGCCCAATAAATATTTAAGTAATTTATATTATAATATATACTAAATTTTTACATGAAAGCATAAGCTCTGGATACACTAGCAAACTAATGTCTGATGATCACCTGGATTGTGCTAATTATTGTATACATATTACTTCATTTATCTTCATAAAGACCTAATGAGATACAAGTAGCATGTTTCTAATTTTGCAGATGCAGAATTGAGGAGCTAAGATAGGTTGAATGATTTGCCCAAAACTTAGTGTCTGGTTAAAGGTGGAGTTGACACTCAAATGTTGTGTTCTTCATACCATTTCACCTGGCCCCCTCAAGTCTCTGTGCCGTTTCGGTAAACAAGATGATGTTAGAGATGCAATGTTTTATGGGCAAACTCACACCTGGCTGAGCAGGCTGATAGGTAAGGACAAAGGCCACAGTTATGCCCATGAAGTTAAAATTCACATCTGGATTTCACAGGTAAAATTTCAGGAGGAAGTCTTGGGCAGTTAAGACACCAGCAAGAGGAAATGATCTTATAGTTCATTTGTCGTGTCTTCCTTGACCTCTGTTCAAGAGGCCTCAATAGTCTTGATGGTGAAACAAAGGTTTCCTGCACAAACTGCTGAGATAATGACGGCACAAATAAGCCACAGAAGCACTATCAGATCCTCTATGCTGTAGCAAACAGCCCCAGCTCATTAATTTTATAGAGGAATAGAAAAGGTGGCAAGGAGACATTTTGAGATAAATGAATTTTTAATGACACTGGAATTCTTCCAAGGCATTTATTCACTGAATCCTATATTGGATTTTTATATGTGGATCCTGAAATAGACAAGGCATCTTCTTATGCTTTGTTTTTTCTTCCTGCTTTCACGCTTATTGGTGCTAGAGGATGAAATGACTTCAAAGTGGTTCTCTTCCTATCTCTTTCTCACATTGGACAATAGTAAATGGCTTTTAAAAATATGTGGGTGATAGCAAAACAAGCCTTTAAAGTTTCTTATTAGGGACACAGGCTATTAAGACTGCATCTTCTGATAACTAGTGCATTTTAGTATAATTTAGCTTGGTTCATTAGGATTTGATTATTACATGACAGTAAAGGAATGATATTTTGTTTCTCCAGTATATTGAATGAATATTGTGGATATTATCAGTTTATTTCTTTATAAATCCATGTGCACTTTTACTCTTTCAAACTGGCACATTCCATAGACAGTAATACTTTTCAAAAAATAAAAACTAATTTGTTTTATCAGCCTAGCCTGACAATAATATTATGTGTTTATGTATATGTAGTGATTCAGTAAGGTAATTAAACAGTAACATCTATTATGTGACCTATAATGCATGAGATATTGGCAAAGTACTTTAATAAATTATCTCAACAGATAGGTGGTTAGCAGGCTAGGTAAACAGATACATTTTAAAATTAAATTAATATTTGAAAATATTTGAACATAAGGCTATTTGTCCATTTTTCAAATGAAGGAATTGTGGTCTAAGACAGTTAATTGATTGATCTAAAATTTCAAGAGAAAATACTGACACTTAACCTAGCTTCCTTGACCCCAGAGGAACTAACATAAAATGAAGATTAAGAGTAAAAAATAAAATTCAAGATAACATTAAAATTATGCAATGATAGAACCCCATGTGTAGTAATGTTCCATGTTAATGATACAAGTTTTATAGTTATAGAAAAAGACATGGCATTCTTTCTTGGGGAAGAATGCTATAGAGATCCTCTTAGAAACTGTTACAAGTACCTAAAGCCAACAATTTATCACCCAGTAAAGTCATAAACTATTATAGATACCTCTAATCATCCTTTATAATGGTTTCAATAGTTTACTTAAAAAAAAAAAAAAAAAGGAACCACAGGCTTATTCATAACTTGTCAGTGTGTTAGTACAGTCAAAAATTAAACTCTTAAATCATGGTATAAGAACATGTTGACAGAATAGAAATAATTTTGTACTTTTAAAATATATATTTGTCTCCTTTTGATCCCAAAACTGTTGCTCTCCATCTAAATGTGTTCTCTTCAATCTAAAGAAAACATACATAAAATTTTACATATGGAGAGATAAAAATATAAATGTGGAAAAATGTCAACAATTAGTAAATCCAGGTAAATGGTGATCATTGTACTATTATTTTGAAATTTAAAATTTTCACTGCCAAAGACCTCTCCTTGACCAACAGATGTTTCCATCCTCCTCATTTATCCTGATGCCATTCCTGACATATTAAATGCATATAATTGTGCTGTTATAACTTATCTGGAAGTTTCTGTGACTTTA
This sequence comes from Galeopterus variegatus, assembly GCF_000696425.1. Classification (NCBI taxonomy): domain Eukaryota; kingdom Metazoa; phylum Chordata; class Mammalia; order Dermoptera; family Cynocephalidae; genus Galeopterus; species Galeopterus variegatus. The sequence goes on from NW_007727014.1 coordinate 370,200, forward strand.
TCAAGCACAGCTACACATTTTTTTTTTTCCTCAACTCATTTATCTCAAAGTGGCAGTTTTCAAGTACTTGGAGATTATGAAGTCTGTGTAAGAATCCTCCAAAGTTCTCCAAACCCACAGTTCTCCATGTTGCTTTGTCTTGATCCAGAACCAGGAAACAGATCAATCCTCTTTGTCAAGGAATCCCCAAAATGGTTCCTAAAACTCTAATATTCCAAAAAATTTGATTTGAAAGAGGCTCTCCTCGAAGCTACACTGTGCCCCATCCCTTTATGTCCAATGTGTGTAGTTTGCAACGAGCCTGAGTTGTGAGCGGTGTGGTTAAGAAGAGGAGGACAAGCCTGCCTCTGTTGCAGGAACACACTGTGTGTCACAGGCATTTTCCTTCACAAAAGGTTTTGAGAAGCCACCATTCTTATTCTCCCTCAAAGAGAAAATGCCTAAGTTCTAGCAAGAAGCAACCTCAGAGGGTCAACAAATTACTTTTTTTTTTAACTTAATCTACACAGTGGTATTTAAACATATCTGTGTAAAACAAGTTAATATGAGTGGCAGAGATTCCCAACCTCCTGGTTCAGAAAAAAATGAGAGAGAACCCCATGAAAAGTTTTACTCCTGGTGATGTCTTTTCTAGAGTACAAGGGTTATTAATTTGCAATTTCCTCACTATGTCAGTCACAGACTCTTACTTCCAAGTTCCCTGAGGAAATCCTATAAAAGGCTCAAATTGCTGTAGCTTTTTCTATTGTTAATATTGTAAATGTTGCATCAGTGGGAAAATGTTCTATTATACAATATGTAAACATTTTGAAGGCAAAATAACAAATAGATTTGTCTGTACAACACTTCTACTCGAGCTATTAACGAGAGATGTATAGAGTTTTCCTGAGCTGAAGCACCAACTGTGCTGTTTGATGCATGAAGAATAACCAAATTAATAATTGTACAATGCTACAGATAAATATTTACAGCACTACAGGCTAGATAGTATTATTTGTACATGGTGGCTTAATTAAATAGGCTACCATGTAGAACACTTAGCCTCTAGTGAGATATTGTAATTTAACCTCTATCTGCAATATCATAGAACATAAAATAGGAAGCCAGTTAGAGTAGGCCTACTAGCAGAAAAGTAACAGCTACTAAGAGATGGATGGAATAAGGAAGCTTGTAGATTAAGTATCAACTAAGCTCCCTTTCTTCCTCTTTGATATCAGGCTAAAGGAAAACTGCTCTAAGAATGAAGTGCAGGAAGTGGGAAACATTCATTCTCTGTTTTATTTTTTTCAACAAATATTAAATGTCAGCCTTTCTTGTAGGTTTCTGGGATATAATAAGACAGAATCCCTGACCTCATGCAGTTTAGCAGGGGTGGCACATAATGGAAGAGAGGCAAAAACAATATCACAAACAAGCATGTCTATAATATATTTTCAGGTAATGGTAAGTGCCAAGAAGAAAAATAAAGCAGAGTAAGGGGTTAGAAAGTGAACGGGTGCTATTTTAGATAGGGAGGCTACTAGCAAAGGCTCTCTAGCTAGTGATATTTGTGTAGAAGCATAAGTGGAAGTGAGAGTGTGCCATGTCTACAGCTAGATACTAATCTTCAAGGCAGAAGAAAACCAAGTGCAAAGGCCCAAAGGTGGAAACATGCTTGGCTTGCTGAAGAACAGCAAGAAGGCTAACATAGCTGGAGAACAGGAGATGACAGCGGTAGCCTGGGGCCAGATAATGTAGGGCCTTATAAACCATGGTAAGCATTTTAGATTCTTTTCTAAGAATCACTTAAATGCCTCTAACATAATGTTTCTGGTGTCTTGACAGTGATGTTAGAGACTGAAGCACTATAAACATACAGGGAGAAAAACTGGGAGACAATAAAAAAGGGAAGAATGAAAAAAGAAAGCAAATGGGATTTTGAAAAGGGCTTAGAATTTAGCAGTTAGGCAGCGGGCAAGCTTGCTGGGCCACCTTCTGGCATGTGTCCTAGGGGTTGTTACCATTATTTTGCAAAGCCCTTTTTACAGTAAGTATTTTAAAAATCCAATATATTGAAGACTTGAGGACACTAAAAGGTCAGGAAAATACTATTTATAGACTTTCTGATAAAATGCTTGCTCTGATTGAAGCAACAGACTCAGACTCTAAGAAATAGATTTCCACTGGCATTTGATTCAGATTGTAGACTAATTCCAGTAAAAAATGACCCACCAGGAGACTGCACTTAAAGCATAATACAAAGCACCTCTGATAAATCAGGACTAATAGAGTTTTCCCCAGAAGCACCCATTCTCCCATGCACTTTTTATAATTTTTTGATGCATGTGGGAGTACCAGCTAGTGCATAGCATCATGTTCTATGCAGTAAATGCAAGTGACACCAAGTTTACGCACCTTCCCCCCAGTTTCCATAAACTGTAATTTGTTAAGTCACATAGAATGTCATAAGCACAGTTTTCAATGTTATGGGATATACAAAATAATTGGAAGTCATTATCTCTCAAATGCACATTATCCCTTTCCCCTTTGCCTTTAATCTCCTCGTTCTCCAGTGCATTCTCCACACTGCTTGCAAAGTACCTTTCCAAAGTAAAAACTATATGTGGCAATCCCTTCTCACCACCTTGTAGTGGCTCCACACTGATGATGAACTAAAACCCCAAGTTTTGTTCATAGTATTGGAAGCCCTAGAGTATGGCTCCAATCTCCTGACACAGTCTTTCTTCCTACCTTTCCCACCTCACATCTTAGGCTGTAACCCCAGTGAACTATATCTACTTTTTCCCATGCTCAGATTCAAATCCCATCTCAGGTGCTTATGTGCTGTGTAATCTTGGGAAAATTACTTATCCTCTCTGGCCTCCATTCCTTTTCCTATAAAATGGAAATAACAGTACATAACTTAAGGGCTTGTTATGAGATCAAATGAGTAAATACATTTAGAACAATGTTCAACACATTATAAGGGCTTAACAAATGAGAACTATTATTACTATTATTTTTAAATAGGATGTCCTTATTATTGTTTCCTTGGCCAAAAAAACGAAAAACAAAAAAAAAAACAAAACCTGCCCTTCCTGCCCACTCTTCTCCCAGAAAACTCCTATTCATTCTTCAAGACTCCACATAAAAGGCAACTTTTCTCGAAACCTTCCTTAACACCTTGACTCACTCTCTAATGGTAGTTATTTCTTCTGTGCTCTCATGACAAGTTGAACGTAATTCTTCCATAGCATTATTCACACTCCACTGATTAATTATTAATGCATAAATTTATCTTCCAGCTAGTATATGAATTCTTTAAAGGCAAGGGCTCTATCTTTCTCATTTTGTATCTCCTAATCCCAGAGCAGGGTCTGGCACATAGTAGGTTCTCAATAAATTTTCTGTTAAATCAAGTATCCAATCAATACATATAAAAAGACACAGACACCTCTTTTAAAAATTCGAATATTACTAGGAAAGAATTCAAGGCAATTGATGAATAACAATAGGCACAGATTTAGCAGATTTAGCTAATAAACTAGGACCAAATTGTATAACACAGTAAGCTCATCTGAAGTTCAGAAAAAGGTCAAGCATATACTATATTCATTGTTTTCTTTTTATTCTTCTCCAGTAATTCTGGCTTTGTCTTGCCACGTATAAGTCCCTTTAGAGTATAAACTATGGCTTTTAATAGTTTTATATTCTAATATTAGGCACAAAGAGCACACAACTCATGAACTTTTGTTAAAATAAGAAAATATTTCCAAGATACAGTTAGAACTCTTTTCTCAAAGCGACTTCTGAAAGAATATTGTTGCTCACGTGCAAGCATGGACAGAGGGTGGAGCTCACCAATACCTTTGTTCTTCAAGAAGAGAGCAGCATAGGAGGCAGGTATTCAGTGGGCCTAGGATGTCTTCAAGACCATCACTAGCAGCTTTCTTCAGAGAGAATCATGCTGCTGATGATGGAAGAGAACTGATGACTGAGGCTGGGACATCAGCAAAGGAAGGAAGGTTGAAAAAGCTGGATACTGGGTGGCAAGTGCCAGGCAAGAGCAGACAGGCCATACATTATCTTCAGAAGGTGTCACCTTGATTTGGATATTGGGATAAATAATATGCTGACCTGAGAGCTCAGGCAATAATTTCCCTAGCCCTTATTCAGCAATGCTGAATGTTCCATTAACACTTTGCAATGTATGACATGTTTTTTACCTATAATTTCTAACATCATCTAACAATGAGTGTGGTATCCACTTCTGGGTTTAAGAATTCAAAAAAGAATTTGGAAATTTGGGATGGTGATTAAGAGTTAAAATAATTATTAGTGGAGTAGAAATACTTAGAAGAAACTAAAGCAATTCAGAATACTTTTAATATCTGTAACATGTAATACTGAAAGGAACAAGAATTTGGAGTATACTACTTATACTCCAAATGGAACATATATGAGATAATGTACGTGAACATTCTAGTAAAGAACTTAAAATATAGTAGATGTTGGAATACATGTGGCTTGAGATTTTTTTTTCTTGCTCACAGCAGTGCTCAGTTATATATGTTGAGTGAATAAAAAAGAAAACCCTGGGATTGGTTAATAATGAACTTCAAATTCATGCAGGTTCTTATAAGTATTTTCTTTATATCCATTGAGGGCAAAAAAAATAAAACCCATATGTTATACATAAGTTATACAGATTGATCATGAGGAACAATTTTTCAGTATCTGGATTATGAAGTAGTAAGATTGTGTACTAAGTGAGGTTATAGAACTGTTTTCTCTGGAGTCTTAAAAGTAGGGCAGATTCCCATATGTCAAAGATGGAGTAATTGTGGTCTAGCCCAAGAGTAAAAGGAAGCAATGAGATAGTCACTCAAATTCCTTCCAGATTTTGGATTGTGTAAGTACTCTGATTAGTGACAATACATTGATTATCTGCTTTTCCTCTGACATTTTTAAAATAATCCCAGAGTCGGGATTTCACAAATGCTTTCTAAATGGCTGCCATTAGTGCAGACTTCAAAACCAGAACTACACATTCATCTGAGCAAAATATAAAATCTACAAACAACTAAAGATTAAAAAAAGAAATGTTCACTGGGTTTGGATATAAACGATATCCTCTGCATTGTTTAACTTCATCCTGAAAATTACTTTAATTTTGATGCTGGAATCAAAACAATCCACTCTTCTTAAAAGAAGCCTACTGTCTACTGTAAGTAATAACATGTTTTTAGAGACTTCTAAGTGCATATCTTGGAATTTCTAACTTAAATGCATGGTTTGGAAAATACCAATTGATCGTGAAAGACTGGTTACATTTCATTATGACAAAGAGGCAAAAATAAACTATTTATGCTACTATTTTCTCTGGTAACTATTTCATATGATTTTTTTTTAAAGCATGTAATTTTTCAGATTTGGAAAATAAGTCATTCAAATATTTCAGATATATGTCTATTTTCCAAAAAGAGATTTTCATTGCATGTTTCATAAAAAGAAACTTGAAAAATGTTAACCATATATTCGAATAAAACAATAGAAACAAAAATAAATGCAGACTGAATCAGGAGCTGAAAACAAACTGTGATACAACTTTATTAAGAAACATAAGGAATATGTGAGTTGGGAGGGGAAAAAGGGTGAAAATGAATCATAGTCATTATTAAAGTTAATTTGTAAGTTTGATGATTAATGAATTCTTTAAACTTATATTGTGGTACATTATACCAAAGTCATGTGTTTTCTTTTTTGGCAATTGTGGAAAATTTTGTTTTAATTCATCTAAAAGAAGATCATTTTTTTAACATAAGCAATCTCAGATATCATTTAATTGTTCTTTTTGCAACTTGCTGCAAGAAAATTTGTATAATACATGAGTAAAACTGACTCTTCAGTCATTGTAAAATTTGGGTTCTTTTGAAAAGAAAAAAATAAAACAGTATTTATAACTCTATTATTTCTTAGCACATCAAAAAATCTATTCTGAGAAAAAGAAAGATCACATTTTTATATTATTATACTATTTCTTAGCACATCAAAAAATCTATTCTAGGAAAAAGAAAGGTCACATTATTATATTATACTATACAAAACTCTACATTAAGGAAAATATTACCAAGATTTCAAGACTTGCCATTATCTGAAAATTAGCCACCTAAATTTAAGGTTCCTCTTGGTCAAAATAATGCTTTAATATTAATGCAAGTAGTAAAACATATGCACCTATTGATTAATTGTATATTTTCTATATATGTTCCTTTTATGAGAACTAATTAATAATACATCTGTATATCTTCTCTGATCAATTATATTACTTAATAAACTATATAAAAATACAAACACATTAGGAGTGGGGTAAAGTACAAGTGTGAGGACTTCATTAAATCAGTACATACTTATATATAAACCTTCTCTTTCTACAAATGCTACCATTGGCAGGTTTTGAAAAACGAATCATGTGTATTCTATAAGTAAGAGATTACAGTTAAATACTAAGATTTAATTCAAGAAGATGGCCAAAAAAAATTCTCCAACAAATCAATTATATGAACAATAGTCCATTTTCAGAAAACAAGAATAGCCATATCATTTTTAGCCAGGTAAAGTATGTGTTTGCTAAACATGTGATGTCCATCAAAGGCAAGCTTTATCTTTTTAGGTGTAACTTTACCAATACACTATGCAGTAGATGGGGCAGACAAACATTTCAGATGTGAAGAAAACAATTTAAGTAAATATTAATTTTCAAAAATTAGATATTCTCAGTTTATAATATTGGTTGGCAATCTAGCATGTAGTCACTGTGTTAGAATTGCCTTTAAGAGGTATTAGCTCTCTTTATTGCTATGGTCCTTATTAAATAAAACTGAGGTATACATTCTGAAGGGTACGTTAATCTAAAAGAAAATATATTTTTCAAAGAAATCTGAAGTTGCCTAGCTTTTACAGGTAAAGGTGACAATTTTATCATGCTTTCCATTTCACTGTTATACTGGTTTAAGGAGGCTACCCTACTGTATTTACATCCCTTGTAAAAATATATATTAAAGATGGCAGAATCAGTGCAATTTTTACAGCATTCCTGGATTTATTTACTTGAGGTTCCCAAAATATCTATAAATTTTAACTTACTTTTTTAAAAAAAACAAGAGCCTCTTAAAGATAACAGCAATTTGAAATCATAAATAAAGGTAATTAGCCATGCAATTTTGGAAGTGGGAACTTAGTTTTCCCTTAAGTAGTGTTAAGATAAAAGTCAATAAGTCAAAAACTCACTGGTTTATACACTATAAACATGGTGGTACAATACATTAAGTCTGACTTTATACATTGTCTTATGAAATAAATTAGAACTAAGATTAATACACTTATTCCTGTACCAAAAATATACTATTAAAAATATCAACAACCACAAAACAGTCACCTATCACCTCAATAGAGGTTAAACAAAAAACTGACTTTTAAAAACTCCTTTAAGACTCCATTTACTTGGGATTAGCAATGTATTTTTTAAGCAGTAATTAGTAAGTTAGAGGCATATTTTATCTGGAAACAGCTAATAGCACAATGATAATTTAGCACACAATGCATTTATGTATTCTTCAGCTGACAGCTCTCTATTCATTTCACACATGTGGTATATATTAGGAACAAAATTCAAATATTCCACTTCCCACATTTCTAAATCACTGCTGCTAATGCAAGAATCTGAAAAGCCCTGTAGATACCTCCAAGTCCTGTCTTACCATGTATGAGCCACAGTGAAGCGACGACGCTGCCGAATGCTTTTATTCACCAACAACTTTCTGAAAAAGCACGGTGAGTTCCTTGGTGAACTGCGTGGAGAAATTTTAGGAGATGTAGGTCTGTTTCCTGGTATTCTCGGAAGCTCAAGTTCTAAGTGCATTTGCTCCTTGAAAGTCTTTATGCAAACCTCAGATTCAGAAGCAGTAAGTTCCTTGGAAGAATCTTTCGCTGTCATGTCTTGTAAGGAGTGCTAGCTTTCACCATCCGAAACAAAAACCTTAAACATAGCAGAGACACTGCTGCAGGTTGGAAGGTTACGTCTGAAAACTATTTCCAGTTTAATTTGGGAAGCTGTGGCTCTAATGTATGAGCTGCTTAGAGCAAGAGCAGCACACTCGAAGAATGGCAAGTCAGGCTGTCACAGGGAGCTTTATCAGACTGGCTTTGCCTCTGAAAATGCGCCAAAGTGCTTCCAATGTCAGTAGCCTCCTTGTGGATGAGGTTTGTCTGCAAACTACACAGTGACACTGAATTCATTCAGCTGAATATATCAACTCATGAAATATTCATGAAGCCTTCTGATAGATCCTTTACATGTATTTTTTTAAAAAAATCTTATCAAACAAGCTGCATTCACTAATAGTAGTTAGCAGAACCTAGTCACCTAGTCACTTGTTTCATCTGCACAAAGAGCAAAACCAGAATCCATCCAGCATGTGTAATGTTTAAAGTCTTCATTCAGAATTATCTTGCTCTGTAATGCATACAACTGTAACTCCACCTACCAAATGCTATTGGCCCAGGATTATTTAAACAACTGCTCTCTGTTTCCCCCTTAACAACACCCTCCATCACTCAGATTTTCACAAAATTTGTGAGGCTACTGTCCTCATCACAGTGAAAACTGTTTAAATCAGAGATTGTCAAAAAGCCTAGCTAAAACAGCAATGAAAGAGCTGATTTGCTCAAGTTTTTTGTTTGTTTGTTTTTTTTTCCTCCCTTCTCCAGGAGATCCAAAGCAGCATCAACAGAACAAATGTCAGTGAACAGGAAATCATTGGATTTGGTTCATTCCCCCAAGGAATTTAAAGCCTAATCTTTATTCCAATAAACATTACCCTCATTCTTCTGTTTAAGCTCATTGTTCATGGGTTGCTTAAACCCATGTTCATTGTTCATACAGCAGCCATTCTGTATTAGATGTAAAACCAATGCTTCCAGTACTGAAATGGAGGTAACAACCTGGAAAAATGAATGCTCCCAGCTAAAGTACAGAGTCCAAAGTCAAGCACTATGCACATGTTTGTGTGTGTGCAGGTAGGTGTACAAGATATCATGTGTTTGTGGGTGGGTATACATACTTGAGAGTACACATGTGTGCACTTTGTTCACATGGGATGCCAGTGAGGTATATGGACAGGGGAGTCCAAAGATATCTCACGTCTAAAAGCAGATTATCATAACCTGGCATTTCATTTAGAAGTATAATGGAATACAGTGTCCACACTTTAAAAGGCACAGGAAAGCAGAAAGAATATCACAGTGCTTGAAGTGATGTTGTGAAAAGTCTATAGTGGCAAAGACTGCCACCCAGGGTCAGCCTGATCTCTAACAAATATGACAAAGCAGAACTTGGGCTAACCTGCAAGAGTGACAGAAAAGGAATGATTCACAGTAAGACTTCAGTGAAAAGGGGAGACACTCATTTTTTCCACCAAGGTGTGAGGTCTTTGCCCTTACAAAATCATTCATATGTCATAAACTCTGACTAAAACTGTGTTAAATATCTAAAAGGCTAAATAAGAGCAGACTATCACCTACATGGAGGAACAAGCAGATCCCCCACGAGCCCATAGGGAAGTGGTTCAAACATATTAGGAAGGGTTTAAAGTACTGGTTTACAGGTACTACCTTGAAAAGCATATCAATATTTCAATAATTAACTAAAATATATCATGAACAAAAGCACAGTCATGAAACTAGACTTGTACTGAATCCTAGTAATTACTTTGTTCAGCTCCTCATTCCAAAGACAAGGAGACAGAGCTAAAGAACATAAGTGAACTTTTAAAAGTAATATTGGTAGTTGATGTTAGAGCTAAAACTAAAACCCAGGTTTTCTTATTCCCAACTGAGTGCTCTTTAATTCAACTACAAAATTATAATTTGTCCAGCTGGGCCCTAGCGCATTTTTTTTTATCTGAAGATATTTTAACTGCCCTGTTTGAAAAGACAGATTGTTAGTAACATCATGGGAGAAAATATGGCTAATGCTTTCTATTATTTGTTGGACTGTGAAAACAAAGCTGGGACTTTCCTCTAACAATAATATGATTTGCAATTGATTTTACTATTATTCACAGTGACTTATTAGCAAAAAATAAAGTAGCAATTTGAAATCACTAAAGATATTTCTCATATTTATTTTTCAAAGCTGCCAAAATATATAAGCCTTTTAGGAATTTCTTCCCAACAACATTATGACAAATTTCACAACCCAGATTTAGCTGTATGTAAACTGAAGTTCAGATAAGGAAATATTAACATAAACTTACCTAAAGAAGTATAATGTAACTACTTTCCAATTCTTACTGCCAATTTATGTGACATCCTGTGGCATTCCATATTACTGTTTTCAGTTTACCTACTATGACAACCAATGTCTCAATTAAAGATATTTTGAAGAATCATACAAAGAATAAAGTTCTCAAAAATGCGTAAAGTCTGTTAACTCTAAGTACTGTAAAAAAAAATTTCAGAATACCAGAGAGAATTCATTGAAATACAAAACTTAGAAGAGAATCAGATTGTTTGAAAGTCTGAATTACTTATCTCTGAGAGAAAAAAAAATGCGTGTTTACAGATAAACACATGTTAAGATTGGTTCTAGAGCCAAAATGCCAAGGAAAAAGAAGACACTGTGCCAAATATTGAAATCAAAGATGAATTTAGAAGGTAGGAAACAGGAGATGCTATCTAAGAAAGGTAAGCAAAAGCACCGTTAAAGCAAACACTCTGCTATATTTCAGCAAAAATTACAATTTTGAGAGTGACAACCAGGAGAGCAGAAGAGAGAGCGAATCGAGTTTACGTGCCCTGTCAAGTGCCTAGGAAGGAGTTAATGAATGAAATGAAACTCTTCTTGTCCACATGCAATTCCTAGCCCTTGGCACCTCAATACAAGAAATGAGTAATTCTCAATTTATCACTGTACAGATATTCATCCTTGGGAATTGTTTGAGAATTCCAATTATAGCCATGTCTCAGTTTTAATAATAAAATTTCCATTACCCATATCCTGTCAAAGTAATAAAAGTCAAGAATTTATCACAACAAAATATCATTAAAGGATCTGAACACAGTTCAATAAAAATCAAACAATGTATTAATTATAAATATTGTGGACAAATGAAAAACATTTTGATTTTCATTAAATTAAAATTTCATTAAATTAAAAGGCCAATTAATTACAACCAAAGAAAATTATAAACTTACAGTATGAGTATAACATTTTTAAATGTTTTTAAAAGTTGACAACCTTGTCATAAAACTATTTTAGATGAAAATAATTACATTTCTTTTCTATTCAATATCATTCGGACTTTAAAACTTAACCCGGAACGAATTTTCTTTGAGTGACCATTTTCAACTGACTGTCATAAAACTAAAGTATTTTAAAGGCACAAAACTGCACTTTCTGTGCAATAATATTATACACAGCACAACATTGAACCCAAAATAACATGGGTCCCATTTGCTGTAAATGCAAAGCTGGATATTTAAGAAGACAAGATTTATTCAGAAGTTTTTAAAAAGAGGTATAGATTTAAGACTATCAATATTAATAAAGTTAAGTTATTGTTGATTATATCTTTATTTCATTATCTAGTTCCTTTTTCCTAAAACGATGCACCATCTGAGCACAGCTATTAAACTCTGTTCAATGAAAGATTCCCAAGATCCTTTTCTTCAGTCAAAGACAAGGTAATAAGTGAGTACAAAATACCAACAACCATAGCCTCTTCAAACAGTATACGCTGTTAGCAACAGTATTTAACAGCAGATACACTGTTATACACACCACCACAAATTGCAACTTCTCCCAATTTTTCTGTTTCACTTTTAAGAAATGGAACTAGAGAATTATTCTTACACAACTGAAAAAATCAACTGAATGAAAATGGTTATCTAGCTATCTTGGAAAAGAGCAATTAACTGATAGCCATTAAGGATAAAGGGACTGTAGGGATGTAACTTAAATTAATTGCAAACCTACTGAGTGCCAGATATAATAGTAAGCATTTCTAATAAATTATTTCATTTGATCCTCATAAACATGAGTCAAATACTGTTGAAATTTCTTGTTTGACTTCCCCATAGTACTAACTGTAAGATCATTTAGAGCAGGGCTGAGTCTTGTTCAATACTGTATTTCTAGAATGCAGGACAGAGTCTAGCACAGATTAGACACTCATAAATATTTGTAGACTGAATGTACATTATTTTGTGCATTTTCAGATAAGAACATCAAGACATAAACTTGCATAGCTTTTAAGGAGTTAATCCAATAATATAATCAAACCCAGGTCTTCCCATTCTATCTATACCATCCATTTTATTATACTACCCCAATGCTACCCAAGCTTTTTATAAAGAGGATGCCTAATGGGACAGAAGAGGGAATGTGTGCTCTCAGGGTGATCTAGTCATATTGCTAGAAGTTTATCTTCACAAGTACTAATGTAAATGTCCTTGAGGCTGAAGTTATCTAGCATGTTATTTTTATAAGCTGATATAAGTGCTTCATTTTTATACACACGATGCTATTTAATTACTCATTAGTAAAATGGTGCTCCAAAAAGTTTAGTTTTAACCTGTGCCACTTGGTAATGTCACCTGAATCCTAGGGAGGAGGTGGGAAGCTTGGATCCTACATGCTTGAGTATGGTATTGTATGGTTCTTAGAGACGGTCCTATTCAAGAAAGAATTACCCACTAAAGCCCTCCAATGATTCCTCATCTCTTAGAGTAAAAACCAAAGTCCACACAATGGCCCATGAGTCACCCACTTCCCCATCAGTACTTCTCTGACTTCTTCTCTTTCTACTCTTCCCCCAGCTTTGCTCCAGCCACACTGGCCTCCTTTCTCTTCATTGAATGTGCCAGGCAAGTTTTCTTTTTCCCAAGATATCTGCTTGGTTTGTCCCCTCATTTCCTTCCAGCGTTCTCCCCAATATCTAACTTGCTTGATGAAGTCTTCCATAATCACCCTGTTAAGAATTGTAATTTCCCGTTCTCTTTATCTTTCTCTACAGTACTTGTCAGCATATAATATTACCTAATTACTTGTTTATCATCTGTTTACTCCCTCTTGAATTCAAGTTTCATGAGACAAAGGATTTTGTTTTGTTCACTCCTATAATCCCAACTCCCAGAACATTGCCTGCCATGTAGTAAGTAAGTATTTAAATAAATATTAGTTGAATGAGTAAATGACTGATCTCCTCACTGGCCTCCTTTCTCTTCATTGAACGTGCTTGGCAAGTTTTCATAAAAATAAGATGATTTTGTTTTCGGCAAAATAATGTGATGGGGGGAAGCAACAAACAGAATGTTATGAACTATCTCTCTCAAATTAGAGCAAGAGCTATAGTGGCATTAAGCAGTAACCTTTTCACAATTTCATGTATTATTTTATGCAGTCTTCACTGCCTCTAGTGTTATTACTGTATTTTCTTTGCCAAGAATACTATGTCTCATTTGAATTTAAGGCTAAATTCAAAGGAAAACTCTTGGGTGAAATCTTTCCTAGCTTCCATAGGCAGAGTGAGAGTTTTCACCCCATCTGTACTCCACCAGTATTGGATTCGCCCCTCAGAATATTTTGTAGTCTGTCGTAGTACATATGTTCATTTGTCTTCTGGCCTACTCATAGATTACTATGACCTCTGCACGGACATAAACTATTGTACTCATCTTTATATCTCCAGAGTCTGACATCACATTTTGATTGATTAATATTTATTGATTAAAATATGAATAAAAATGAATTTAGTGCCCCAAATCATGCTCTTCTGTTAGCTCTGGATTTTTCTTACCATCTTAAAAGCTATTCCACTCACTAGCCTAACTTCTTACATTTGAGCTTACAAATTGAGCTTACTAATTGAAACTTCCTAAATCATAGCAGTTAGGCTATGTTTACCATTTTAAATACAATTTCTTTGTTGTTATTATTATTATTATTCATATCTTCACTGCAGTACAAAGGCAGAATGCTAGTGTGTTTTAATCTCTGTTCATTAAGTGATGCACTGGTAGAATAGCCTTGCCAAGCTCTCTCCTCACAGTGAATTTTGGTTTTGGCAGAGTAATTGGGTGCTTCTTTCACAAGGCACATTCTGAGAAGGCAGATTACATAGAATAAAAATACTAAGGAAGATCCTGTCTTTGTTTCCTAGGTCACTGTTAACATTAAGATATATTAGTAAGGATGAGTCAGATACCTAAATGCAAGGAGAGAGATGGTTCCTGCAGTAAGTGATTTAAAAACCACGCTAGAAGAGGGTACTCCAGTTCCCAAAGATAAATCTAACCTGTCAGAAAATTGCCCAAAAGGGTGATTTTTCAAATGAATAAAATATCATACATGCTGGAAACAAAAGCATATTTGAGAAAACCTTTCTCTACATGAGCTTTTATCTTCTTTTTTTTTTATTATTTTCTCTCCAGTCAGCAGTCTTCTGCAAAGTAGGTAAGAAAAACATAGTGTAGTATTAATCTACAATTAAAAATTTTAAATATAATTACTTATGTAATTCCAATTAACTGAGATACTACAGAGATCACAGAAAGAGTACAGCACATGAAAATTAAATCCATTTCATTGCTCTTAAGGAGAGAATAATATTCAGGGATCCATTTTATGTTTAAGTATACATTTGCAAACTATTTCACAGAAACAGAATTTTCCTAAGTTAATATTCTAATATTGTGACTTTTAAGAGGGTACAGAATACATATCACTATGGAAAATGCTTCAAAAATAGTTAGTTAGACCAAATCAGCTCACTTAATTTCAAGAAGATTTGTTTGCTCACTACATATTCTGTTCATTTTAAATCTGCTAATATTAGAAATTTTTAAAAATTCCATTGATAGTTTGTTGGTTTATAATGAAGAAAATAGGAAATTTTATCTAAAAAGACTGTCTATGAAATCCTAGAATTAAGAATTAAATTTAATTTCATATAAATATTTCATATCATCAAAACGGCAATACTAGCACATGTAAAAACCAAATGCTTGAGACATTTTATGTGTAAGCATGCTGAGCTTTATAGCAAAGACTTTTAAAGAGAATCTGTATTTTTGGAAAGCTTCCCTGGTTACATTTTTGTCTATTTCTTTTTTAATTTATCAAGCAATAAGATTGACCCTTTTAAAATTTATTTTATTTTTTAATTGATCAATATACAATTTAGTTGATTTTCGTGTCCCTTTACCAATTCCTTCTTTCCCCCACCCTCTCCCCCTTCCCTCCCATCAACATCATATCTGTTCACTTAACGTGTTCAAGGAATTATTGTGATTGTTGTGTTGTTGTTTTTTAAGATTGACCTTTTTATGACACTGTTCTATGAAATTTAACACATGTGTATTCCTGTAATTACCACCACAATCAATATGCACAATAGTTCTGTCAATCAACTCCCAAAAACTTGTACTACACCATTTATAGTCATATCCTTCTCCCACCCCTAATCCCTGGCAACCCCTGATCTGCTCTGTCACTATATTTTTGTCTTTTCAATAACATCATACAAATGGAATCACTCAGTATTTAATCTTTTGAGACTAGCTCCTTTCACTAAGCACAATGTCTTTGAAGTTTAGTCAAGGTGTTAACATTTATTAAAAGTCCATTCATTTTTATTGCCAAATAGTATTCCATTGTGTGATGTACCAAAGTTTGTTTATTCATTCATCCACTGAAGGAAACAGTTGGGCTGTTTCTAGTTTGGGGCAATTATAAATAGAGCTTCTATAAACATCCATGTACAGGTTTTATATGTTGTCATTCCTCTATGGTAAATACCCAAGAGTGGGACTCCTGGGTCATACAATAAGCATATGCTCATCCTTGTAACAAAATGTCAAACTTTCCCAGAATGGTTGTACCATTTTGCATTTCCACTAGTGACATATGAGTGTCCCAGTTGCCCTACATACTCCTCACCAGCACTTCTTCTTATCATTATTATTTTTTTACTTTAGCCATTTTAATAGACATGCAGTGATATCTCACACTGGTGGTTTTAGTTGACATTTCTCTAATACCTAATGCCAATCTTTTCATGTGCTTATTTGCCATCCTTATATCCTCCTTAGTGAAGTATCTGTTCAAGATTCTTGCCCATTTTCAAATTGTAATGATTATTTTCTTGCAATTGAGTCTTCTTCCCCAATCTGCCTGCTAGAGTTTACTTTTCAGAGTAGCTGCTACATGCATTCTATCCAGGACTTAAGGCTGTTTTCAGTGGGAAAGACAGATAGAGTGTATTACTCTGATCTTATCTGGAATCAAAACTTTTAATAGAATAATATCAGTTACAAAATACTGAAATTTTCAAATTGGTTTTATTGTTTCCCAAATCCTTGAGTGTTTATATTCTTGACTTTACTGTTTCTTTAATCTGTGGAGCTTGCATCTTGGACCATCCAGAGTGGTTTACTGAAGCTCACTCTTATTGTAATTAGTCTTACATGTCACTAGGGGGCACTATCCCTTAGGAATGGCAGAAGATTTGATGCCTTTTATAACTTTGTAGAGAGAAGGCCTTCTGGAAGTGGACTCTGGGTAACTCCTAATATGTATATCTCGTCCTGGTCACTTTCCCAAGCAATAAGTCCTCTTTCTCCACTGCCGGCTCTGATGCCATGAATACCTTCAAACACTGAGATCTAAAAGAACATGATATTTTTGCTCCTCTTCCTTACTTGTATATTTCTACTAATTCACACATTCTTCAATCATATACTTACTGAGTAGGTACCATGTGCCAATAATATGATTCCCACTTTCTTTGGTAAGCTTGGGTAATTGCTTGAAGTTTTCAAACTTTTTACTAAACATAAAATCACAATTTTAAAAAGTTTTATGTAATTTTTTATAGCTGTGACTTTATGAACTTTTCCACATATCTTCATTATCAGTTAACTATTTTTTATATTTATTTTGCATTTGGTGAATCTTTATTCTATACATACATAATAATAAAACTTCATTGGCATGGTAGCATACTATTTGGGAAAGTTTTGGCATCAGTCTTGTAAGTGCTTTCTTGTATGTATGTGCCTCACAAAAAATCAATGATCTTAGAAAGTAAAGATTATAATATATTCTTGATATGTTAACTTCTTTATCTAAAACTCTTTCATACATATAGAAAATGCTTTGTGCATTCTATGTGAATGTTTAAGTACAGAGAAATATGAATCAACATTATTTATTCAGCTGGTATTAGTTAAATGTTAACTATGAGTCAGGCACAGTGCTAGTCTTGGGAATATCACAATGAATAAGCTATACCTATGTCTGCCCTCATATAATGGCAGAAATATCACAGTATAAGTCTAATCAAAATTATAAATCTATTTCCCTCCTCATTCACCTGCTCTTCTTTAAAGGAGGTCAAAACCAGATTCTCTTTTGTGTATCACAGTACTTGGGTTCTTTTTTTCACAGTGGATTATCCTCATCCTGACTGTCCTACAAGATAAAATATGGAGGTGTTTTTGTCCAGAGTTTCTGCATTATTTTCCTTAGTCTACCTTTCTAGTCCCTATTGCTTGTTCTTAGCTCAGCCTATAATTTTTAAAAAAAAATATCAAAAGAATACATATGCCCATCCAGTGGTACACACCAACAAATGCAAACAAACAAACATTAAAACCCTCTTGTTTCATCTCTCTTTAAATTCTAATTGAGACACAGGGAAAGCTCTGTCCAGTCTTAAGAGTAAATTACAAGTAGTTTTCTTTATACTGAACCAAAATCTGGCTCCCAATAATGTCTTCCCATTGATTCTTGTTTACCACCTGGAATTACTATGAGTAAGTCATATACAGCACTTCAAAGATGTGCTCTGTAATACTTTTTTTCCCATCCTAAATAACTACAGCTCTTTCAAGTATTCCTTACATAACACAGACTAGAAAGATTTTTTATAACACTTAGACTGAACTTCTGACATTAAAAAATAGTAATGGAGGAGAGTATGTTAGTTAGTTAGGGCTACCATAACAAAGTTCAAAAGACTGGGTAGCTTAAACAACAGAATTTATTATCTCACTGTTCTCGAGGCTGGAAGTCCACAATCAAGGTGTCAGTAGGGTTGCTTCCTTTGGTGGGCTGTGAGAGAAGAATCTGCTCCAGGTCTCTCTCCTTGGCTAATAAATGGCTGCCTTCTCCCTGTGTCTTTTCACATTGTCTTCCCTCTATGAATGCCTCTTTGTCCAAATTAGCCCTTTGCATAAGGATACCAGTCATATTGGATTAGGGCCCACCTAATGACCTCATTTTAATTTGATGATTTCTGTAAAGATCCTTTCTCCAAAGTAAGTCACATTCTGAAGTATTGGGGTTAGAACTTCAACATATGAATTTGGGGGAACACAATTTAACCCATAATAGTTCTCCCACTGGCCCCCAAATTCATGTCTTTCTTATAGGCAAAGTACATTCACCCCATCCCAACATCTTCAAAAGACTTAATCATTCCAGTGTCAACTCTAAGTCCCAAATCTCATTTAAATCATTCAAATCAGTTACAGATGAAACTTGGAATATGATTCATCCTGGGGCAAAGTTCCTCTCCACCTGTGAAGCTGTAAAACCAGACAAGTTATCTGCTTCCAAAATACAATGGTAGGACAGGCATAGGATAGACATTCCTATTCAAAATGGGAAAAACTGGAAGGACAATTGGAGGTCATGGGCCCAAAACCTAGCAGGGCAAATTCCATTACATTTTAAGGCTTGAAAATAATACTCTTTCGTTCAATGTTTTGTCCTCTGGGCCCACTAGTGTAGTGACACCAGTCCCCTTGGTCCTGGGCAGTAGTGGCCAGCCCTCTGAAACCAAGGACCGAGAGGAGACGGCCTTATCTTCCCAAGCTTGTGCTCTCTGGGCAAGTGATGGCAATGGCAGCCCTGCTGGCCTATGAACTGGCTTCTTCCCTTTTTAAAATGATATTGCATGTCTGCAGGTGGATAGCCCTATCAATCCATTTCCTACCTGTAGTATCCCAGAAGTCCAACAGTCTTCCTTCATTTCATCCCATCTCTGTTCCCTTCAGTCAAAGCTGGTAATGTTTCTGCTAATATAAAACTCTCGAAAAATCATGTTTGCTTCCTGTGCAATTCACAGGTGTCCAAGTCATGAGACAAGAGAGCCCTCCACTGATATTTCC
The DNA here is from genome assembly GCF_000696425.1 of Galeopterus variegatus. Taxonomy (NCBI): domain Eukaryota; kingdom Metazoa; phylum Chordata; class Mammalia; order Dermoptera; family Cynocephalidae; genus Galeopterus; species Galeopterus variegatus. Next base: position 389,415 of record NW_007727014.1, read on the forward strand.
AGGATAACCACATCTCTATTCCTGGCTTTTGCTGAGACAGTGATCGGATCCATGAGTCACGTTAATATTCTTTTTAGCAAATAGTTGTACAGCCACACCCTTGATCCTCTCTCTAGAACACAATTTCTGATTTTTTTTTTTTTTTTTTGATAAAGATAGGCTGAGAATTTTCTATATCTTCAAGTTCTGGTTATTTTTTGCTTAACAATTCCTTCTTTAATGTATCTTCCTCCTTTCCCATTTTATTATAAGCAACAAGGAGAAACTAGGATGTGCCTGCAACAGGTTGCTTAGGAATCTCCTCAGCTAAATATCTAAGATCATCACTTATAAGTTCTATTTTCAACAAAAAAAACTAGAACACAATTAGGCCAAGTTCTTTGCCACTTTATAACAAGGATCACCTTTCCTCCAGTTTCCAATCAGATGTTCCTCACTTCCATCTGAGACCTCATCAGAAACACCTTTAACATTTACATTTCTACCAACAGTATGCTCAAGGCAATGTAGAATTTTTCTACCAAGCATCTCAAATCTCTTCCAGTTTCTATTGATAACCAAATTCCAAAGCCACTTTCACATTTGAAAGTGTTTGTTACTGCACCACCTTAAACTTCCTGGTAGTACAACAGACTGGTGGCTTAAACAACAGAAATTTATTGTCTCGCAGTTGTGGAGGCTAGATGTCCAAACATCAAGGTGTCAGCAGGGTTGGTTCTTTCTAGGAGCTGTGAGGAAAGAATTTGTTTCAGTCCTCTCTTAGGGTGAAGGCAGAAGGAGAAAGAGAGAACCAGGTGTGGAACAAGACATACTAGCTAGTATTTATTGAGAGTTTACTATGCACTAGGTACTTTTATATACACTATTATTACCTTATCACATTTAACCTCCTAATACCACTTTGAAGTATATAATCTGCATATTACACATGAAAAAACTGAATTACAGAAATGTTGGATGAATTACCCTGGGTTAATCAGTTAGTAAGGATTGGAAACCAAAGCCATCCAACTTTAAAACTTAGGCTTTAATTCACTGTACTTCACTGCAAAGGGAAAATGAAAAAGAAACAAATGGGGGCCGAGCCTGTGGCGCACTCGGGAGATTGTGGTGCTGGGAGCGCAGCAGTGCTCCCGCTGCGGGTTCGGATCCTATAAAGGGATGGCCCGTGCGCTCACTGGCTGCTGAGCATGGTGCAGCCGGTCTCAAAAAGGACAAAAAAAAAAAGAAAAGAAAAGAAACAAATGGATAGGCCTTAAATATAAAGATAATCCATTGTATTAAAGACCTATTAACGGGCCGGCCTGGTGGCGCACTGGAGAGTGCACCGCTTGGGAGCGCGGCGGTGCTCCTGCTGAGGGTTCGGATCCCATGTGGAGACCGGTTCCTGCTCACTGGCTGAGCGCGGTGCAGGCACAACACCAAGGGTTGCGATCCTGTTGCCTGTCCCGGTATGGGAGCGACACCAAGGGTTGCAATCCCGTTACCGGTCAGTAAAAAAGACAAAAAGGAAAAAAAAAAAAAAAACCTATTAACTACAATTAAGTTGTATCCTGAAACTAGAATTGCTTCTCCTTAAATGTCACATTTTGGGAAAACACAAAGTCATTTAATATTTCAGGACAATACAAAGTAATTTGAATGTACAACAAAAATTAGTTTCAACAGGAAGCAAATTTATTTAATTAATGAGTTATTTTAAAAAGTAATTTTGTCTTAATGCACTCTTACCAATCTTAAGCCAATTTTGGAAGAGAAGATATTGGCTTAATGTGTCTTAGCATGTTCACTCATTTGCAACTCAAAATTGGAATTTGTTTGAACTTAATGTGTTAACATCCAGAAATTTTTCCAGAAAAAAAAATCCTTTTATTATAGGAAATATCCTCCTGCAATTCTATTTCTAGACTTTTTTTTTTCTTCTAATAGATACTCCTGAGATTTATGTTTTGGGACTCCTAGGTTAGAAACTTAATTCTCCTGGCCATCATTATTATGAATAATGTTTTGGTATGAATTCTGTACTGACTTTGCAAGCTCTAGTCTAGGATTTTACACGATTTAATTTGTAATACATTAGCTATAGCCAAAATTTTCCTTTTATTTTTGGTAACTTAGAAACTTTAGAGGCAGGACACCAAATTCCTAATGCTACTGCTTTTGTTTAACCTCTTTAAATTATTCTCTTTTTTCTAAAAGTAGGTCCACTTCTAGAAGATGCAAGATATCACTTCATACCAACTGCCAAGGGATTCTTAATTCCTTCTTCCTATGTCTAGCACCAATACAGTTTTGTAGATTTTCTGACACAGTGGGATTTGGTTGGGTACAATATCCATTAAAATAAATGGGTTCTGCTTGCCACACACTGAAGCCAAAGAAAATTTCATCTTCATCTAAATATGAACCAACTCAAAGTAAAGCATATTGAGAACACAAATGAGAATCAAATGAAAAGAAAAGGAACACCAACACCCTCCTCCCTTCAGAACAAGTGACTTATATTCTAAAATCACAGCCTATGATTACAGTTGTATATTCCATCAGATTTTTTACAGCTAAGGAGATGTGCCTCTTAAGGCAGAGATCCAAATTTCTGAATCGTGACAGCAACAGCTGAAGACTAAAGATAGACAGTCAAAACACCATTTTCTGTACATTTTCAGTTGTTAAAAAAGCAGTTACAATACATTATGCATGAAGTACATTGTTTTAACCCTGTGTTGGCTCCACTGGGAAAAATATTTATGACAGAAAATATTATTTTATGCCTTCATTTATACACAGTTTTTAAAGTGGTGATGGTTCTTCTTAAGGTAATGTTTTCAAATGCATTTTATATAGGTGTGTATAATCATTATCAATAAAGCATTCCTATTTCAAACAAATGTCGAATTTACATGTGGCCCCTGTCACATGGCCAAGCACACTCGTTCCTCAGAGGCTATTTGCTTTTACCTCTGCCTGGAAAGCTCTTTCTCTAGATCTTTCTATGGCTCCCTTGCTTATTTCCTCCAGGTATCTGTTCATACTGCTATATCTTCTCCTCAGAGAGGCTGTCACTAATGACCTTATGGAAAACAGCACCCCCATCCTCCCTCTCTCCTTACTCAGCTTTACTCTTCTAACAGCTTCTATCACTCTCTGGCATTGTTATTGTCTGGACAGAGACATTTAATGTTTATTTACCACACTAACTCCAGCACCTAAAGCAGTGTGGAATATGGTAGGTGTTCAATAAATATCTGCTTAATTAATAATGGTCACTTAGTTACACTGCAAGCACATTAACACCAGGTTCCCATTAAGCACCACCAGCCTCATTCTCAGTCATTTCACCCAAGTTTGTAAGCAAATTCATTTGTACAGCCACTGAGAAGAGATGCTAAAAGATGCACGTGGAATAAGAGACCAAAGGTAAGGATTAGCCTTGTCTTGAATATACCACTACTAATGGCCTTTTAGCCACCACTGCTGGGGTATCATTGAAAGCCTAACCTTCCATAAGCTGAGAAATATTGCAGTTCTCTATTCCTTAGTGGGAACAGTTCTTGCTAGACAGAAGGCAAAGCAAGCATGAACTTGTGACCTTCCCAATGGAGTAGCTGCACCACCACCCAGCAGGATTTGCTCTTTCAGACAGCACAATGGTAACACTGTGTTCCGAGGAATGATTCACAGGAGAAACAGGAGCTCCGCCAAAGGCAGGAAGGCAATCTGTACAGAATACTATATGCTGAGAGGGCTTTCTTTTCATTTCAAAATAAGAAGCAGGCAGTCTGGGGGATGGTAACGTTATGGTATCCCTCACGTAGAAGACCCAGGATCTGTGAATCACTTTTTTTTTTTTTTTTCTGGAATGGAGTTCCAATAAGGAGCTTCATTTTAGTATGTGAATCAAAATGTTCTTTGAACTTGATTTTGTCCATTTTTCATAGCTCAATAAATATTGGAGAAAGGTGAAGATGATGAGATGACGAGATGATGATGATGGGAAGAATTAGAAAAACATTTCAAACACAACTAAGTTAGAGGGCCAAAAATATTTATTAAAGCAACAATGTTTAATGGGATTTTGAAGAATACCTGTTAAAATCCCAGATGTATAAAAAAGGAATGAGATACCAAGGTGAGAGACCTGTAAATCTGTATAAAATTCTAAATGATTCAGTATTCAAAACACTGAGCTTGTTGTCAAGGAGATTTATGGTAAGCATAGTAATTCTCTTTTCAATTCAAAGCTATCATTTATACTGTCCAAAAACACTGCATTTGGCCATAGATAACATTATATTTTCTAAGGTGTACTCTTGATATTTTTATTAAGATAACTAAGCACAAAAATACAGCAATCCCTAAAGAATTTGCATGTGAAAATACTTCTGTGGAAACAAATTAAATCCTTGGTTAACTGAAGAGCAATCAAGTAGAGGAATGACCTAAGTGAATGAATTATTCACCAGAATCCTGTGCTTTGAGATCAAACTTATGTCAGCTTCTTCATCATCCTTGAGCAATTTCCTCAAGCTTTCTGTTTCTCACTGCCCCATCTATAGACGTAAATGTCCACACCAAGTATTCTACAGGGTAATCCATGTCAATTAACAGATTACAACTTAAAATTTAAGTGGCATTGCATTTGCAATGCAAGCTGGTACATATATTTGGATAGTATACTCCCTCATGGGATCTAAAAAGTGCTATAAACATTATCATATTCATTTTTAAGTATGAACTGAAAAGAAGGACTCATTCCAGATTCAGTGTATCCAGAACAAGGCTAGATTTGATTTTTTTATTATTATTATTATTTCAAAGTGCAGCAAAAGTACACAAAGGGATAAACATTGGCTGAGGGATTATTTTTATCAAATGTTTGAAATATTTATTGGAATATTTATCAAATGTTTGAAATATTTATTGAAATATTTATATTATTAAAATAATTCCATGATACAGGCTTTATTATAGAGAAAACTTCAGACAGAAAATTGAAGTTCAGGAAACTGACAGTAACTAGTAATGATGCCCCTCCTCTTTTCTGCCTGTAATTCTAGGTTCTTTTCATTATGCCAGTGTTTTCCAAGTGTGGTTTCATGACCAGCACTGCCAACATCACTTGGGGTTATATTTCTTAAAGACATTCTGAACCTGTTTTTAAGGATTGCTACCTACCAGATCAGAAACTCTGGAGGTGGTACCCAGTAATCTCTGCTTTAACAAGTCTACAGGTGATTCTTATGCATGCCAATAGTTGTGAACCACTGCATTCCACCATGTTTTCATAGTTGATATCATGAAATTCTAGCGTATAATGAGACCAAAAGGGAAAAAAGGGTAGAATTATAGCTAGTAGGTCAAGTTTCCTAAATATAGATTTATTTGGCTACGAGGTATCTTCTGTTAAGATAGTGAGCATGGATGTTCTCAGACTTAGAAATGCTTAGGTCATCATGAAAAATAGGCATTATCTAATGTGTCAAGTCAAGTTAATAGGTTGTGACTGCCTGAAACACTGAGATGAGACGGTTCATGAGGCTGTACTGAGTGGGAAGAATGCCCTGATCAATAGGTAATGTCTACCTTGGACCAGGCAGAAGGGAATGGCAGAACCCAAGCACATAAAGTGATTAATTGTGAGCACCTATGATTATGTTTGCATCTAAATATTTCCTGTATAAGGAGCCAACTTAAAGATGTTGTTTTAAAGATTGGTGGCTGTGATGGTTAATTTTAGGTGTCAACTTGACTAGATTAAGATATATACAGAAACCTGGTAAAGCATTATTTCGGGGTGTTTCTATCAGGGTGTTTCCAGAAGAGATTAGCATGTAAGCCTGAGTGGACCAGGTGGGGAAGATCTGCCCTGAATATAGGCAGGCACTACCCAATCCACTGACAGCCCAGAAGGAACAAAAACAGAGGAAAACAGCTACTCTCTTTATTTCTGCTGGAGCTGGGACCCACTCTCCTTTTCAGCCTGTGGATTCCGGGATTTACACCAATAGCATGGCACCTCTAGCTCTCAGGCATTTGACCCTGGACTGAGAATCACACCATTGGCTTTCCTAGTTCTGGGGCTTCTGGACTCGAACTGAGCCATGCTATCGGCATCCAATTTGCAGACAGCCTATCGTAGAACTTCTCAGCCTTCACAATGAATGTAAACCAACTCCCCTAATAAATGCCAACTCATCTATTTCCACACACATCTTATTGGTTCTGTCTCTCTAGAGAACCCTAATGTAGTGACATATCAAAAACAAAAGTGAGATCTTAATACAGAATTGAGTTGAAGCAATCCATGATAATTACAAGCAGAATCTGTTTACTGTAGTTGGACACACCATAATTATCGATAATAGTTCTCAAGAACATTATTAAGTTTACTAAAAGTATTCTATTATGGCCACATCTAAGGAGGAGATTTCTAAATAGAGATTGGAAAAGAGGACAATGATGATCTAGAATTTCCATCTTGGTGACATAAAAATTACTCCAACATTACATTTCTGCCTTATAAAGACTTTGCATTGTTTTGTATGTTTTATATTAGGATATTTTGAATTTGTTGGATGTGTGAATATGTCTATTTCCCCAATTAAACTGCAGGAAGCTCCTTTAAAGATACATCTTATATTGCCTCTCTTTGTGTTCTTCCCCCAGTAACTTCCTGCAATCTTTTGCTCATAAAAGCACTGAAATATTCATTAAAAAGAAATTAATCACAAAAAGAAAATAGCTACCAATTCCTAGGTGTCTACTGTGTTCTAGCAGCTTTTCAAATATTGTAATAACTTTGCATGATGGTATTTTCATCTCCAGTTGTACACTTGAAGAAACTCACATTGTGAGATCCAAAGCTGAAAACTAGCAAGTACTGAAAGCTTTATCCAAACCAGGTCTGTTTCACTCCAAAGTCCTTTCTCCAACTGAAATGTCCTTGCTAAAAATAAATTACACTATAAAATGGAGTATCTATTATTTTATACATAAAATAATAAATATACATATATGTTTTACATATAAATATAAAAATAATGACTGAGTTTAAATACCTACATTAGTAAACCTACGTTCACTCATGATTATATGTGAACTTCTCTGTCACCCATTTACCTTTAGTTTAGTTCTGGGAAGTGGGACTACATTAAGGAATAATTCTGTGTGGCTTCCCAATTAACGGAGAAAGGGGCTCAATTCTGTAACTGATATTTTTTTTCCAGCATTATCAATTAGCTAATGCTGAAAGCTGGCTATCCCTGGATTTTCCTGATGAAAGCAGAAGGGAAAGATTTTCAGCCAGAGGAACATTTTGCTCTAGAACTTTAACCAAATGCAGTTGAAAGAATATTCAAAACAAAATATTCGCTACTCTAAAACCTCTCTAAGACAGCTATTTTTCATGTAGAACTCTATGCATGACATGAAGTAGGCATCGAATAAATGTTTGGACCTAGAGAAGTAAAAAACAACACAGTGTATTTTCTCCTCTCTTTACTAAAAAAACCCATTTGGAAGACTAGTTATAATATAACTGAATTTAAATAAGGGGGAAAATTGAAAATACTGTCCAAAAATAGTCATGCAGAAACACTAAGTCAGAGTCTGTCAGAAAGGCTGTAATCCCCTACACCTTTTCCTCTACATCTAGTCTACTTTTTGATAAACAACATTGACCTTCAGGTTGATTCAGTTTCTCATCCAATTCCACATTCACCAATCAAAGAATATAACACCCTTTGACCAAAGCTACTTCCCATTCCAGAGAAGCTAATCTAGAAGATGACAAATTGTCCCTTCCTCAGTGAAATATTCAGCTTTGCCACACATTTTCTCAAATAATCTAGACCTGTAAAAAGTTGTAGGGAAAAAAATAACAGAAAAGGCTAATATAGATGGATTTCCCAAAAACTCACCAGCCCTAATAGATGCATAATCCAAAGGATAAAAAGTCCTCTGTTTAATATGGCAAGATAAAGAATTATACAAATGTGCCTAGCAGACCATTTGAAGGAATAATCTCCTGGCCTTTCGAGGGGCTGACCATTCAAACTGCAAACTGCTTCCCAAGACAACTGGCCAAATGACCACAAAATGTACACATCAAAATCACAAAATGTACCTCTACGTGAAAGTGCAAGGAACCTAAATGTGTAGAAACATGTTTGGCATTTAAAAGCTGAAAGGAGGAAGATTATGACCTACTTTGTTTCATTATAGATAATGATGCTCATTTCCAAAATCTCTCAAATGATATATCGTTATAGCTACAGGAATGCAGCAAAATACATACTTAGGCACCCTAGAGATGATTATTTAGAATCAGTCAATTTTGGTACTAATCATTCTCCCTCATTTATAATCTTAGTTTGTCAAAAACAGTTGATACTGCTGATAGCAGCATCTTTCTGAACATTTTCAGGAACAATCACATTTTACTTTTGAAATAGAATAAATATCACTCTCAGCATTCTCATTCATTTCAACTACATATCATTCTTCAAACTGTGCCAGTGGCTACATATGTGACATCAGCTCTCTTTTATTCACTAATGGGTTCCTACATTTAAGTCACATAAGGCTCTTCATGAGATAAGTCCCTTAGAAATCTCCCCAGGATACCCCTTACTGAATATAAATAGAAGTGCCTAAAAAGTACTTAGTACCGTGTAGACTTTCATAGCTGAGGAAGGTAATGACTGCTATTAACAAGTTTGCTGCTTTCTAGCAAATATGTTGGTACTTCAAAGAAAACTTAATGGAGATGCTTTATGCAGAAAAAGCAATGATGTCATTAAAGGACCAGCTGCCATCTTTTAAAGCACACAGTCATAATACTTTAAATTAAAGTACAAGAATTAGTCAGCTATCTCAATCGCTGAGAATCTAGTCACTGGCGAATTAAGCTGATGAAGCCAAGATTTAAGACCTGTATGCTCTCCTTTTTTCTAATTTCCCCCTCCTCATTTCTCAACACAATTACTTATCCTCCTGGATATATCAGGCTGCCTGAGCATGCCACTTTCTTGCTTTACAAGATCCCAGGTACCTACAAGATAAATTCCGATCCCTCTAGCTAATGCCTCTCAAGTTCTTTAGCGTCTCCTTTCTTATCCTGAAAAAGTAATATATTTTTCTGAGGCAAACCCAAGCCAAGGTCTGGTCCCCTCCTGTCTGTCCCAGATTTTTCTCTCACCCTGATATCCTGCCACCGCTCCCACACCTCATGCACACAGCCCTCCAGCCGCATGTGTTTTCACATTTCCATGCATTTAATCACTCACGTGGCTGTTATCCCTGCAATGTTCTTCTGCCCTCACATTTTCCCTACTGCATTCCACCTCAAGACCCAGTCAAATGTCACCTGATAACCCCACTCTTAGAAGATCTCACTGATACCTCCAGGTTGGTTTTCCACAACCACTTGGTATTTCCATTGTACTTGGTAAATACATTTGCCTCAGGACTCATTACTTCTTAATTATATGTTAACATGTCTATGTCTGCCAGTTGAACAGTTAAATGTGAACTCCATGAGAAGATGGCCTGTGTCTTAATGATCTTTATATTCTAATTTCCTACCAAAGTGTAGGCCCAACCATAGACACACAGTCATTTTTGGCTGGTTAAGTGAATAAAATATGTATCCCAGAATATTTAATAGCAATATATTACACTACTACCTCCAAATCATTAATCTTCCAAATGCATATATCACTCTTCTGCAAAGGATCACAGAAAAGAAGAGAGTCTAGCCTCCGCCTATAGACATGCATTTCAGAATGTATTTTCCATTGCTAGGCTTGTATGGCCAGCTTCCTCTAAAAGAATAGAAGTTCTATGACCTTTAAAGCATAACTTACTTAGAAAATTATTTGTAAATTCTCACGCTTTTAGTAATATCCATATAATTAAATCAGTTTGAGTGCCTGCTCCATAGAAGAAGTACAATAAATGTTTGATGAGTAAGTAAATTAACAAATACATAAAATTATTAATGAATATTAAAATGATTCTTTAAGATGTATATTAAAAGGCATTCACACATTGTTTACTACTTTATCTAAGGAAGTTGAATAATGAAATCAACCTTTGAGGTTGATATTCAGAAATGCTTGAGAGTCTAAAATAATCTTCTGACAAATTCCTACCTGCTCTGGCTCAGAACTGGCATTAGAATGGAAGAGCAATAGCATAGCACTGCCAAAGAATGGTACTGAGATAGAAATTCAAAGCAAAACTCTGAAAGGGTCTAACGAAAACACAAAGGGAAAAAGAATAAATGAAAAAAAAAAAAAAAAAAAACCTCTACTATAACCTAAAATTTCTTTTTTTTTTTTTTTTTTTTTTTTATGCTTTTGAGAGAGACAGTAACAAAGTGACTAATACCCATGGGCAAAAGTATAGAAATACATATCATTACGATTACTATTGTAAATCTAAACTATAAAGATGTTGATCGAATTCTAGCAATATACAATATAAAGCAGTAGATCTATTCAAGAAAATTAGTGTTTTGATATATAACCAAAAAAAAAAATGGTTTCTCAATGAAACACTTTGCCAGGATAACCAACAGTTAATTGATTCCCTAGAAAATTAAGAGAGCTAATGCCTGAAAAAAATTGAGAGAGACAGTAACAAAGTGACTAATACCCATGGGCAAAAGTATAGAAATACATATCATTACGATTACTATTGTAAATCTAAACTATAAAGATGTTGATCGAATTCTAGCAATATACAATATAAAGCAGTAGATCTATTCAAGAAAATTAGTGTTTTGATATATAACCAAAAAAAAAAATGGTTTCTCAATGAAACACTTTGCCAGGATAACCAACAGTTAATTGATTCCCTAGAAAATTAAGAGAGCTAATGCCTGAAAAAAATTATTTTATACCTTGAATGGTAGTAATTAGTGTTATTCATCAAGTGTCCCAGCTGCCTTCCTCTTAGACAGATGGTAGGACAGCACTTCCTGGCCCCCTTGTGAGAAGAGAATATGGAGCATGTGACTAATTCTGATCCATGATTTGTACTAAATGTAACCAAACAATTCCTTGCCAGGGTGAGACTTTCCAGAGCTCTTTTGACCTCTTGCACTTATGATGAAAATGTTTGAGATGGTGGCTACTGTCAGACTGGGTCCCAAAGTGATTACAATTAATCCAGTTCACTCATACCCAAGATGAATGTGCAGTATGAGCAAGAAGCAAACCTGCAGTGTTTTAAACCTCTGAGAGTTCAAAGTTATTTGTTGTAGCATCTTAACCAGCCTACCCTGATTTACAAACCCTGAGAAAGTAGGGTATTTCCAAGGTAAAATTAGATAAGATATTTTAGTACACCCTATTTTGTACATACTGTTAGATCAAAGCAACAAAAAGAGCTATGCTGTGCCAAAATGTGGCTATGAATATTTTAGTAATTATCTCTTTTATATTAAAGTTTGGAGATGTTTTGCATTAATAAAAATCTTAAAGTAAAAGAAAAATATAGATTGGGTCATAATTACATGACAATATGACTCACTCTATTACTAAAACATTCCTTCAGATGATCAGTTTATTCTGGTATACTAAAAATATCACAATTTATAAAGTATAATTTACAAAATGAATTTTAAACACATCTACATTATAATGCGAGGTATAATCATGATGTCACTAAAAAGCTAGAAAACACCAAATTTGTCATTATTTTGGTCCATTCAAACAGTTCACAAGGAAATGGAAATTATGAGTTTAATCCTTCTAAATTCCTTTATCTCATCAAAGATATCTCTATGGTGGCAAACAATTTCCCCAATAAGAATAACTTCCCATCCCTCTAAGAGCTTACTTGAAATGACGAATAAAATTTTAACAATTATACTCCATCAGGTAGAAGAGAACACAACTCTCACTGGAGGAAGGGGACCCAAGACCAGGGAATGTGTATGCCTTGTCTGCAGGTCTATGTATTCTGCATGTTATAGCACAATGCCCGACACACAGGGAGGACATTCAATAAGCATCTGTGGAATATGTTAATAAATACATGAGCTTTGGCAATAGGGAAAGAAAGGAAAGAAACCCTGAGGGATCCCTCACAATCTTAGATAGTCAGATCTGAAAGACACTCCCACTGAAGTTAATCTAGTCCTATCCTTTTTTTAACAAATGAATAAATGGAGCCAAAGAGAAAAGAAGCAGTACATTGGGTTAATAGAAAAGCTGAAATCAGAACTCAAGTCACTGGCCTCTTGGCGCATTATTCTTCCCATCATGTCATTCTACTCAAGAGCAAGCACAGATTACAGACTTCGAGGTAAGCATATCTTCTAGCTCTCTCAACTATGCTCACTTTCACTGAGTGCCTGTTATGTGTCAGGCACTGTGCTAACCACTGAGGATAACAAGTGAATATGATGCAATTTTTGTTTTGTAGAAATTTATTCATGGTTACTCTGATCCATTCATTGGGAGCCATCATGTCCGACAATATTTATATTCCAGTTATTTTCTTCCCATCAGATAAGCAGTTAAAAAATGTTAAGTCTTGGATTTCTGGGAAATAAGGGCATTTTTTTAAGTAAAAAAGCTAACAAGATTCCTGGAACTGTTCACCACTGTTTAATATTTAAACCTACGAAAGCATCTGATGTGGTTTGCTCCTATAGAATGTATTTAATTTTTATTCCAAGGATGTCATCTTTCTGTACTGGATTTACTTTAACAACAATACGTGCTTTGTAACCCTTTGAGAATAAGATCCTGCACCAATTTCACTGAAGTTTGTAACCACAGACTATGTGAAGCTGAATTCTAATTAATAGTACAGTAAAAGTTTTGTTCTTGCTCCATGGGGTTATGAGATACTTTAACACTTTAATCAGGCATCAACTCATTCTTCTAGGTTACCCCTGCTTACCCCTCTGAAAACCTACCCCTAAATAAAAGGGCAGGAATTTTATGAATTACTGTTATGTCTCTACTCCATAATTTAGCACATATATATGCCTCATTTTATGGTTAATTGTGTAAGACTGTATCCCCTTCAAAATTCAGTACACTCATGAGAATAACTTTTCCTTTGATAAAATAGTCAAGCATGCTCAAGACAGTAAAAACAGAGCACAATGAAAAATGTAAATAAGAGTGCAGTAGATTGAATTATGTCCCCCAAAACTCACCAAAGCTTGAATTGTGTCCCCCAATTTTATGTATTAGAAACTTGTCCCCCACTGTGACTGTTAGGAGAGTGAGAAATCCTATTATGGTAACCAAAAGGTGGAGCCTTGAAGAGGTGATAAGATTGTGGGACCATGCTATAGTGAATGGATTAAAAATGGTGGTCTTGGTTGTGGTTTGGAGGACTTAAAAAAGAGAGTGAATGAGGATAGTCTCTGCTCTCTCTGCTTCCACCATCTTGGAATGTGAGACCCCTGGATCACTGTCACCACCACCAGATGGACTTTGGACTTCCCAGGCTCAGAAAATAGTCTCTGCTCTCTCTGCTTCCACCATCTTGGAATGTGAGACCCCTGGATCACTGTCACCACCACCAGATGGACTTTGGACTTCCCAGGCTCAGAAACTGTAAGCAATAAATTTCTTTTTCTTTACAAATCATCCAGGTTCAAGTATTTTGTTATAAGCAACAAAAACAGACTAATACAAAGAGAATAAAGCAATATGACTTTAATCACTCTACCCAGGAATACTGAGTATAACTACTGCTAATAGATCATAGTTTTCTAGTCTTACAGCTAACACACACACACACACACACACACACACACTCAATATGTAAATAATGTTATAGTCTTATAGCTTGTTTTTGTCACTTAGCAATATATTTGAATATCTTTCCACAGCAGAAAGTATTCTTCTACATGACTTTAAAAGGTCAAATAGCAACCCATTATCTGCCTGCAAATTAAATCATGCTCATTTATTGGAGATGTAGAATTTTTTACTATTTTTCAGACTCTTAAACAATGCTTTAGCAAACATTTGTATATATACTAATTTATGAAAATCTTATTTAAACTCATGTCACCATTACTTTACACTAACAAGGACATGGATGAACACATCGTAAGCACATACAATTTTGTGGTAAATTGATTTTTCACACTATGCTTTATAAAAGCTAATTTCTCCTGCTACAACCCAAGGTACCAGGAATGGTGAATCTTGACCTTCTTGATACTAACGTATGCCTACTGAAAGCTGAGACTTGAGTCTTCAGTTACAAGTGTGATTTTGCAGCTTAATTTTTATAGTATTTTGGAATATGGAAAATTTGCCTTGGAAATCTTTTAATTATTTAATCATTTTACTGCTTGATATGTATCCTGGGAAGACTTTTGTAAATAAACAACTTTTAAGCAATTCACTTAAAAAGATCATTGTTAGTACACGTATAGACTTGTCATTTCACTTGATTCTATTTTGGCTGAGAACTGCTAGAGAAGAAAGTGTGTGTGTGTGTGTGTGTGTGTGTGTGTGTGTGTGTGTGTGTGCGTGCGCGCGCGCACTCACACATGTGCCTGGCTTGGAATAAATTTTGTCCCGGCATAAGTGCTATATCAATCATTTAACAATAACATATTTAGGACTTTAGAGGAAATGCCTTCCATTCCTATCACTTCTCAACAACAAGGAAAATAATCGCTTTGGGGAAATCCACTAGAAATTTAATTCTTCTGATATTTCACCAGTCTCTGAAAATGTATAAAGATCTTCATATATACAAACAGAAATAGGAATAAAAAAGAGGGGAAAAAAAGAAAAATCTAGATTCCAGTTAAAAATGCATTTGTACAATCCAGGCTCAATTAATAAGCATGGGTAACCAGTTTATTTCTAAAATAGGATGAAGGATTCTGCTTTTTGAAAGGCAAAGATGGCATTATTTAAAGAATGAAGAAGGAGCAATGAGTGTGACAGGGCTTTCCTGGGGCCAGTGTGCAAAAGCTAAGGAGAAGATCAGGCAGTTAGTATCCACGTGGCTATGGAGAAAGACCGTCCCATAACTGAATTAACAAACTTCACTTTCTGCGTATGGAAGCCTAGAGTTTGACAGGGGATGATGGGTTGGCATCAATCAGATCTGGGTGGGACCGTCAGAGTCTAAGTCTCAAAATCCCCGGAGAAGCTGGTGCTTGCTGCTGTCACAAAGTTACTTTCCCAGTGCCAACAGACACATTGTAAATCACAGCTGGACAACCTTGCTGTAGCAGTGCAGTGAGTGACACCTGAAGCATTAATTCAGCAGTTATTTGTCAACAGCTACTGCACGTTCCTCACTGTGCTGGGCATGCTGGAAAGTCAGAAGGAAGTTTAAGACAGTCTCTCCCTTCAAGGAACTTGAAGGCAGGTTTGCAGTCAGGCTTCCCACTGCCTATTGTTTCAAGTCCAAATGCACTACAGTTATAATCAGTACTTCTGAAGTGGCAAGGATCAAAAACACTCAAAAAATCTAAGTAAAAAAAGGGGGGGGGGAATGAGGTCTAGGGGGAGAGTATTTTATTAAGGGTAATATGCATCCAGTGGTGTGCTGGAGCTGACTTGTCGCAGCTCGAGGAAGCTGATCGTTAGATTTCCAGGAATTTTTCAGGCCAGTTCGTGTTGCATTGGTAGCTGGGAGTCAGTCATGGTGGGAATATTTACACCCCGGAAATTGGGAAATGCTACAATCAAATTTTGGTCCATTGTTTTTGTCATTGCTGTTGTTGTTTTCTGGAGAGCCAATTGCTAAACACTTCCTAGCCCACCACTGCATACACCCCAGTTTTCCCAGTACTTTCCCAGTTTATGCCTGTAATTATTAACAGCCCCACTATCTCTAAAGTTTGCCAGTTTGGATCATGAATTATATGGTCTTCCTAATTACAGGATACAGAGATCACTGGGATCCAGGACAAGAAACAGACTGGCTTCCTGAGCCCTAAAGAACTGCGAACTGGAAATGTGACAGAAATTGAGGTCTGCTGTCTCCATTTCTTTTCCTCAGAGATCTCGTGATGTTCCATCTTTGCTCCTCTCTGCACTTGTCTCATTTTTCTCTTTCTCTAGACAGCCTCCTAATCAGTTTCGCATGGCCTCAAATGACTTCTTGAGCCCCCAGATTTGGATAACCTCCCTACTGTGGGCCCTCCACGGACTAGCATCAGTCTCAGTATCCTTGCTTCAAAGTTTGGAAAGACAGAATCTGATTCTGCCAACTCATCTCTCTGAGTTAAGCCACACCAGTCATATGTCTCTAGTGAAACAATGGGCTCTGCCACATTTGGGTCAAGGTCCCATCTCTGCCCAATCAGCCATGGCTGGGAGCCGTCTCATGACAGCAGCAGACTCTCCCCAGCACAGTAGGCACATGAACACATCTATTGCATTGAGTGTACACAACTGTTTGCTACTTCCTGCATACACACGCCATGCTCTTCCAAACCTCCATGCCTTCATGTCTGCCCAGAGATTCTCCCTCTACTCTCACCCCCATCTCCTCCTTCCTTAAGAAACTCATCCACATCCTCCGTGGCATAAGTCACATGTCACCTCTTGGTAACTTTCCATAATATCTCTCACATTATTATTCATTTTTCACTCATCTGTCCTCCCACCGAGTTACTCTGCAGTCTGTATTTTGAAACAAGACAAAGTGTTGCCTCACCAACATCTTGGATATGTTATACCTTAGGAAAGCTATTTAGATTCTCTGAATAATAACAGTAATTATATTTGGTACTGTTATAAGGACTAGCCTAGCACATAGCATGTACTCAATAAGTACCAATTATTATCATTATTTTTATTATGAACACTTATAAAAGAGGAACTATACAATTATAACACTATAATAGATATTGTCTCTCAAGAGACAGTAAATTACATAGGAAACCCAATAATTTGCATGGTTCGCCCTGGCCTCCCTACTGTTTCATAAAAACACCAAGCACACTTCCTCATATCAAGGCCTTTGGCTTTCTGTCCTGTCTGCCAAGAAATCATTTATCCTAGATGTACGTGTGGCTCATTCCTTTATCTCATTCAGGTCTTTGCTCAGTTTTCACCCATTCAAAGAAGGTTTTTTTAGACAACTTTATCTAAAATAGAAGCCTCCATCATTCTCTAACTCCTGTCCACGCTTTTTCTCTATATTATTATCGAACATCCTACATATGACATGGGTGTTCTACATACCTCACCCCCAACAAATACAAACTCCAGGCAGCAAAGGACTAGTCTGTTTTGTTCATTGTTGAATTTCCAGTACCTAGAACAGTGCACATTGTAGATACTTAATAAATATTTTCTAAATGAATAAGTGTTTCCCTGGAACATATTAAGTATCCAATAAATGTTTATTGATTTGAACTAATTAGATAAGTGCAAAAGGATAGGCCTGTATCAAGTGGAAGTTGAACTCAGAGAAGGGAGCCATTATAATGATTTGTGTCTTTATTTTTTTTTCATTGCACATGTTTATGGGGTACAGTTTGTTGATGGGAAGAAGGTGGTCAGTGAATATGAGAGAGATAGGAAGAATGGTATCTAGGGCTCTATAAAATTATAATGATTTTATATCTTTACCAGGCTTAGCAGTTTCCAAAGCATGTTCACAAGCTTTTCTGTGTGTGTGCTCCTAAACTTGTAGCTTTCTAGAGACACCCAGTGGCCTCAATGGGCAATGCTCAGAATTACAGATGGCTCTGAGTTAAAGAGACTGGTGCCCTTGTCACAAAGCAGGGTAGATTATTATTTTTTTAAAAAGGCCTTTATTTACTGAATGTGTGTGTGTATGAAAAAAATATATATATACATATTTAACAGTCCTGAGAAGTTGGTATTATTCTTATCCTTATTTCACAGATGAGTAATCTGAGGCTCAGGGAGTTTGCCCAAGGCCAAGAGCCAGAAAATGTAAAAGCTGAGACTGAAATTCAAGCCTGTCTGAATCTAAAGTGATGTTAAACTCAAAAGATACAGTTCTGGGGCAGGAATAAAGAATGGTAGCTCAAGAATTTCAAACATTGGCAATCACGGACAACCTACTTCAGCAATCTGTTCTTGCCTCAGTTTCTCTTTCTCAAAAGTTAAGATGGAATTCTATCTTCCATATCCACCACTGGCAGATAATGGAGATGGTGACCTACCATCCTTGCTAGTGCCTTGGACTTCTCAGAGGCAAATGTGCTACCTGAATCTATGGTGCTACCACACAAAAGCAAATACCCCCTTCTCAATCACTGCTTCACTGGTAAAGTAAAAAAAGCAACTCTAAAAGGAACTGGAGTCTTCTGGAATCTCCCCCACAGTTTCCCTGTTGAGATCGAGATTCTCAGACATAAAGCATTAAACCATTGCTCAGATGTAAAGAACTAAAAATAATAAATGCAATAATAAAATTTAGACTTCCTATGGTATTTTGTGTTTTGTATTAGGTAGCCTAAACAATGTCAAATATATAAACCGGATAGGGTAGGGGATGGAGAAGTCTGAATATAAAATCAAGTTACTTTTGTTGAATCACTGAATTCAACCTCTTTTAATGTTGATGGAGAGGCAGTGTGGAGTAGTGGGGAAAGCCTCGGTTTGGCAGTCAGCACTGCCCCTTACAAGCTTCATGAACTAGGGAGTAGATCAGCCAAACCAAGTGTCTGCCTCCTCATCGGTAAAAATGGGAGTAATGATACCTACTTTATAAGATGATTTTATAAAAACAATGTAAATAAAGCAAATAAAGGATCTAAGATATAATGAGTAGCCCAAAACTAGTAATTATTATTATCATTATAACTATTATTGTTGCACTCCCACCCCCCACCTCCAAATGAATTCATGTATATGGACCTGCCGGAAAACCTGGCACCAGTTCTACTCTCTTGCAGACGTGCTGTGTCACATCTGACAGGAAGCTCGTCTGCTCTGTGGTTACTCAGTGGGTTACTCATCCTTTATGTCAAACAGGCCTGTCTTCTGGTACCCTACCTATTTCCCAGTAATATGATCAAAAAATCCATTTAAAGGAATTTACATTTCTAGAAAACTACCAAACATAAACACTATAAAACACAATAGTAACTAGTCTTCTCAGAATTGGGTGATTGTTACAGAATCAGAAACAATGAAGCAAATAGAAAATGTATAAAATGTGTATTAATGTTCATCAGAGGGTATTGTTTTCAAAACAATGACATGCAGGTGGTAAATAGCCTTGGTCTACTTTTATAAATTTTTAAACGGTTATCCATTTGAAAGAGGTGCACTGGTTATTTAAATAGACATAAAGTATAGCAGCTTTAGTCCTACAGGAAATGAATAGCGCAGCAATGCTGCCCTCTTGTGTTGAAAACTCAAATCAAATCAAATATTGTATTTCTGTATCTGGGAGGCATAGAATAGACTCAATTTAAATGATTGTTTAAGTATATTCCATAATACTCTTCTGGTGCATAGTTACAAACTTATATATATTTTTTCCAAAAAGAAGTATTAAAAGCACATGTTCAGAATTGGAAGTGAGATTCCACAAATAAAAGGCATCCATAATACAAATTGCCACGTGTCTACTGTCCTTTCCAGTTCCAGTTTATACAGCTTCCTCCACAACAAAGATAAACATTCTGTGGGCTTTTATCAATTGCAAACTTGGATTTTAAAAAATTTTTGGAGTTCCGGTTGAGATGGTGGAGTAGTCGGTTTCTGGTGTCACTCTCTCCCACAGAATGACCAATTTGCAACTATTAAGGAGAAACGACAGAAGACCCGAGATCTGCACTGGAACAGGCAGGAACCGTGTGCCGTGGGACCCCAGTTCAGGTTGCTGCCCACTGCATAGAGAGACTTTAGAGCTTCTGGGCCCACACGCCCTGAGCCAGACCAGTCAGAGAAGGCAGGCAGGGTGGGACCCTGACCGGCCCAGACCGGTCCCCACTGCCAGGAGAGAAATAAGAGGTCCCGGACCCCCACACATCGAGCCAGCTGTCCCAGAGAAGGCAAGTGGGGCAGCACTTGCAGCCCAGGCCAGTCCTTGCCCCAGGAGAGACTTAAGAGCCTCAAGGCCCTCTCACCCTGAACCAGCCATGCTAGAGAAGGCAGTTGGGTCAAGACCTCTAGCCCAGGCTGATCTCCACACCTGGGAGAGACTTAAGAACCTTGGGGCCCCCACACCCCAAGCCCACTTTTCCAGAACAGGCAGGTGCAGTGGGACCCCAGCCCAGGCTACTTCCTGCTGACCAGAAGAGGCAGTGCCTTCAGGATCCAAGCCAGACATCAGGGTGAAATGAGTGGACTGTGATACCCCCAGCCACAATGAAAAAAGTACTGGGTTTTATACCTGAAACACAACCATTGCTGTCATGAATACTCAAGAAAGAACAAAACCTACCAGCAAAACAAAAACGCTAACAATAAAGAAAAAAATAGTTTATCTCCCACCCCAAGAAACCAACAAATACAGAAGACAAACAGAAAATTAGAAAGAAAGAAACAAAAGGTACTTAAGACATCTAAACAAAAATCAGTAAAATGCTAGTAGTAAGCCAACACCTTTCAATAATAACTCTAAATGTAAAGGAATTAAATTCCCCACTCAAAAGACACAGACTGGCTGACTGAATGAAAAACATGGATCCAACAATATGCTGCCTTCAAGAGACTCACCAAACCTGTAAAGACACACATAAACTAATAGTGAAAGGATGGAAAAAGATATGTCACACAAATAGAAATGGAAAACGAGCTGGAGTAGCTATTCTTATATCAGATAAAATAGACTTTAAAGCAAAAACTATTAAAAGAGATAAAGAAGGCCACTATATAATGATAAAAGGATCTATTCATCAAGAAGACATGACAGTCATAAATATATACACACCCAATGTCAGAGCAGCCAGATTTATAAAGCAAACTATTAGATATAGAGAATGAGATAGACACTAACACCACAATAGCAGGGGACCTGAACACCCCACTCTCAACATTGGACAGATCATCTAAGCAAAACATCAATAGAGAAACACAAGATCTAAACAGCACTTTAGACTAATTGGACTTGGCAGATATCTACAGAAGATTCCAACCAACAACCTCAGAATTTTCATTCTCATCAGCACATGGAACATTCTCCAGGATAGACTGCATGTTAGGTCACAAAGCAAGTCTCAACAAATTTTTAAAAACTGGAACTATTCCATGTACTTTTTCCAATCTCAATGAATTAAAATTAGAAATCAATAATAAATGAAACTCTGGAAACTATAAAAACACATGGAAATTAAACAAAATTCTACTTAATAACATATGAGTCCAAGAAGAAATTAAGCAGGAAATCAAAAAATTTCTTAAAACTAACAAAAGTAATGACACATCATGCCAAAACCTGTGGGATACTGCAAAAGCAGTACCAAGGGGGAAATTTATCACATCAAATGCTTACTTCAAAAGAATGGATAGATGGCAAATAAACAACCTAACACTTTGCCTTAAAGATCTAGAAAAACAAGAACAATCCAAACCTTGGCCGGCCCCATGGCTCACTCAGGAGAGTGCAGCACTGGGAGCACCAAGGCCACAGGTTCGGATCATATATAGGAATGGCCGGTGCGCTCACTGGCTGAACGTGGTGCAGACCACACCATGCCGGGGGGTGCGGTCCCCTTACCGGTCAAAACCAAAACCAAACCAAGCAAAAAAAGAACAATCCAAACCTAAAGATAGTAGAGAGAAAGAAATAATTAAGATCAGAGTAGAATTAAATGAAATGGAAACCTGAAAAACAATACAAAAGATCAATGACACAAAAAGTTGGTTTTTTGAAAAGATAAATAAAATCAACAAACCTTTAGCAAGACTAACTATGAAAAGTAAAGACCAAATAACAAATATTAGAAATTAAAAAGGTGATACTACAACTGACACCTCAGAAACACAAGGAATCATTAGAGACTACTATAAACAACTATATGCCAACAAATTTGAAAATCTGGAGGAAATGGATAAATTTCTGGATGCATACAAACTACCAAAACTGAGCCAAGAACATCCAGAAAATATGAACAGACGGAGATTGAAGCTGTTATCAGAAGTCTCCCAACAAAGAAAAGCCCAGGACTGGACAGGTTCACTGCAGAGTTCTACCAAATCTTCAAAGAGGAACTGATACCAATTCTCTACAAACTTTTCCAAAAGATTGAAACAGAGGCCATTCTCCCAAACTCTTTCTATGAGGCAAACATAATCCTGATACCAAAACCAGACAAAGATGCATCAACAATAGAAAACTACAGGCCAATATTGCTAATGAATATAGATGCAAAAATCCTCAATAAATTACTAGCTAACAGAATACAGCAACACCTATGAAAAATTATACACCATGATCAAGTGGGATTCATTCCAGGGATGCAAGGCTGGTTCAACATATGCAAATCAATAAATGTGATACACCACATCAATAAAAGCAAAGACAAAAACCATATGATCATCTCTAAGATGCTGAAAAAGCATTTGATAAAATTCAACATTCTTTCATGATAAAGACTCTCTACAAGTTAGGCATAGATGGAAAGTATCTTAACATAATTAAGCCATATACGATAAGCCCACTGCCAATATCATCCTGAATGGGGAAAAGCTGAAAGCTTTTCCCTTAAAAACAGGAACGAGACAAAGATGCCCACTCTCACCACTCCTATTCAACATAGTGTTGGAAATACTAGCCAGAGCAATCAGAGAAGAGAGGAAATAAAGAGCATCCAGATTGGAAAGGATGAAGTCAAGCTGTCCCCGTTTGCAGATGATATGATCCTATATAGTGGACAGCCTAAAGCCTCTATAAAAAAAACTCCTAGGGCCGGCCCGTGGCTCACTCGGTAGAGTGCGGTGCTGATAACACCAAGGCCGTGGGTTCGGATCCTATATAGGGATGGCCAGTTTGCTCACTGGCTGAGCGTGGTGCTGACAACACCAAGCTAAGGGTTGAGATCCCCTTACCGGTCATCTAAAAAAAAAAAAACTCCTAGAGTTGATGAATGATTTCAGGAAAGTTGCAGGATACAAAATCAACACACAAAAATCAGTAGCATTTCTATGCTCCAACAGTGAACATGCAGAATAAGAAATCAAGAAAGCCAGCCCATTTGCAGAATAAGAAATCAAGAAAGCCAGCCCATTTACAATAGCCACCAGAAAAATAAAATACTTAGGAATAAAGCTGACCAAGGATGTGAAAGATCTCTACAAAGAGAACTACAAACCACTGCTGAGAAAACTTAAAGAGGACACAAGAAGATGGAAAGATATCCCATGCTCTTGGATTGGAAGAATCAACATTGTGAAAATGTCCATATTACCCAAACTGATCTACAGATTAAATGAAATCCCCATCAAAATTCCAATGACATTTTTCTCAGAAATGGAGAAATCTATCCAGACATTTATATGGAATAACAAAAGACCACACATAACCAAAGCAATCTTGAGCAAAAAAAAAAAAAAAAAAAATAGTAAAGCTGGAGGCATAACACTTCCTGACTTTGAACTATATTACAATGCTATAAAAACCAAAACAGGATGGTACTGGCATAAAAACAGACACGCAGATTAATGGAATAGAATAGAGAATCCAGAAATCAACTCATACACCTACAGTAATCTGATCTTTAACAAAGGCACCAAGTATACACACTGGTGAAGAGACTGCCTCTTCAGCAAATTGTGCTGGGAAACTGGATATTCATATGCAGGAGAATGTAACTAGATCCGTACCTTTCCCCATATACCAAAATCAACTCAACATGGATTAAAGAATTAAATATACATCCTGAAAAAAAAAACTCCTTAAAGAAAACATAGGGGAAACACTGCAGGAAGTAGGAGTGGGTACAGACTTCATGAATAGGACCCAAAAAGCACAGGCAACAGGAAAAATAAACAAATATGATTATATAAAAAGCTTCTGCACAGCAAAAGAAACAATCAACAGATTAAAGAGACAACCAACAGAGTAGGAGAAAATATTTGTAAAGTATACATCTGGCAAAGGATTAATATCCAGAATATACAAACAACTTTACAGCAAAAAAACAAATAACCCAATTAAAAATGGGCAAAGGAGCTGAATAGGCATTTCTCAAAGGAAGATATACAAATGGCTATGAAAAAATGCTCAACCTCACTCAGCAACCAGGAAATGCAAATCAAGACCACTTTGGGATACCATCTCACTCCAGTTAGGATGGCTAACATCCAAAAGACTGAGAATGATAAATACTGGAGAGGTTGCAGAGAAAAAGGAACTCTCATATACTGTTGCTGGAGCTGCAAAATGGTGTACCCTTTATGGAAAATGGTATGGAGGTTCCCCAAACGATTACAGATAGATCTACCATATGACCCAGCTATTCCACTGTTAGGAATATACCCAGAGGAATGGAAATCATCATGGTGAAGGGATACCTCTACCCCAATGTTTACTGCAGCTCTATTTACAATAGCCAAGAGTTGGAACCAGCCCAGATGTCCATCATCTGATAACTAGAATAGGAAACTGTGGTATATCTACACAATGGAATACTACTCTGCTATAAAAAAGAATGAAATACTGCCATTTGCGACAAACATGGATGGACTTAGAATTATATTAAGTGAAACAAGTCAGGCCCCGAAAGAGATATACCACATGTTCTCACTTATTTGTGGGAGCTAAAAATAAATAAATAAATAAATAAATAAATAAATAAATAAATGAACACACAAAGAAATCGGGGGCGGGGGGGAAGAGGACAGAATAACCACAAAAATTCCTCGAACTATTTGTCAAGTGAACAGATATGATGTGAGGGGGGAGGGGAGGGGTGTAGAGGAATGGGTAAAGGGGCATGAGAATCAACCACAATGTATATTGAGAAGTAAAATAAAAATTAATAAATAGAAAAATTTTAAAATAAAATATACTAAAATAAAAATTTTTTGCAAGACCTAGCCTGAAATCACCTTCTGTACACCATCAAATATACATGTACATTTTGTTTGTGGATGATTGGTTGAGTTTACTTCACAAGGGAAAGAACTGTGGGGCCCAGGAGGGCTAGGAGGCCTTGTGGCATGGATTTCACCCCACTGCAACCCTTCTCTCCGGGTCATCTTTTACTCCACAAAACTGGATGACTAGAATTTAATAGTTCCTCCTACCTGTGTATCTTTTTCACTTACTTCGAAAAACGACAAAATGTATTCATTTTCCAGGGCTGCCATAACAAAGTACCACAGACTGGGTAACTAGACACAGAAGTGTATTCTCTTACAGTTCTGGAGGCTAGAAGTCTAAAATCAAAGTGTCAGCAGGGCCGTTCTGCCTCCGAGACTCTGTGTAGAATCCTTTCTTGCCTCTTCCTGATATAGGAGGTGCTCAGTTTCCCTGGGCTCAGGTTTCAGGACACACCTCTGGGTTTCAAGCCACTCCCCAAGATCTCAGGCCCCTCCTCTGGGTCCTTCCCTAGAGGAAAGCTACTGTTGCCAGTTAGACCTATTTTCAGCAACAATGCCACGAAAATGAGACCAGTGACCAGGCATGCTCAGTAGAGAAGGGTTATATAACCCTGGTGGTTGAATGACCTTCCACTATAGTGCTAGAGAGCACAGAATATTCTTGAATATATTTGGTGCCTGTGATACGATTTGACCAATGAATATGTTCCAAGAAGAGACCAACTGAGCATGTGCAAGACTAATGTTACATAACTGGGAACCATCCCCTTAATTGAATATCTATTAGATAAAGAAACTATAAAAGCTGAATCCCAGCAGAAGGCTCACTTCCCTGGAGGCAACCTGCACTCCTTCCCTGGCTGAAGTGTGTATGCTTTACTTTGTATCAAACTTACTTTCAACAAGCAGCTGCTCACACTCTTGAGCCAGCCTGCACTTTGTACTGAACTTTAATTATGTATTTCTTGCTTTTGTGTTAAACTTGGTGTGGGCCCTGCTCAGTCTCCGGAGCTATGCCTCACTCTCCCTGTGGAACCTGTATTTCTTAACTGTTATATTAAACATGTTCTCACTTTCTCCTGTGACTCTGCCCTTTAATTCTTTCCTGTGGCAAAGTCAGGAAACTGGTAAGAGGACAGGGTGGGCTTAGAACGACTGTTGGGCCCCCTGGATCCTACCTCTGACATCATTCCTAGCTTCTGGTAGTGGTGACAGATTTTGGTCTTTCTTGGTTGCAACTAGTTGTATCACTCCAGTAATGGCCTCCCTCATCACAAGGCATTCTTCCTGAATGTCTGTTTCTTCACATGGCATATGCCTCTTCTTATAAGGACACTAGTCATATTTGATTGGGAGTTCCAACCTACTTCAGTATAATCTCACTTGATACATCTATGACGATCCTATTTCCAAACAAGGTCCCATTCATCAGAAGTTAGGACTTTAATATATCTTTGGGAGGACACAATTCGACCCACAATAGCAAGAAAAATAATCTCTAGATACTCTTATAGAAAGGGGATTCATTTCATTTTTACCTAAATCTTTCCGGTAATTAATCTGCTAGTGATCAGAAAGCATTATTCCAAATGAAAATAGGAGAAAAAACACATAATGGAAGAAAGGAATTGTCTTAGTCAATTTGGGCTGCCACAGCAAAATAACATAGACTTGGTGTCTTGAACAATAGAAATCGATTTTCTCACAGTTGTGTAGGCTGGAAGTTCCAGATCAGAGTGCCAGCATGGTTGGGTTCGGGTGAGATCTCTCTTCCTGGCTTGCTGATCGTCTTTCTTTGGTGTGTAAGCAAATGCAGAGAGAGATATTTCTCTTCCTTTTCTGATAAGGCCCCTAATCTCATCATGAGGGCTCCACCCTCATGAACCAATCAACTCTAATTACCTTCCAAATGCCCCATGTCCTAATACCATCACATTGGAAGTTAGGGTTTCAACATATGAATTTAAGAGGACACAATTCAGTCCATACCAGGAATAAAGTAATAAAGAAAAAGGACAAGGATACTTCTTTTCTCTTTTTTATTTTTTTAAATAGGCCTTATTTTTCTTTGGTTTGGCTATCCACTACACTATACCTTGGGGTCCATCCTGAGAAATTTTGCAAAAATTTAGACTTGCTTCTCAGAGATTATCCTAGACCCTTACTTGCTCATTGGGATGACTAAAGACATAAATTACGACTGAATGAGTTAACTGTACTACAACTAGATACCAAGAGTATAAAACTGAAGCCAATAAACATACAAACATAGTAGAGAATCTGTGCTCCCAGGGTTTCTATTGCAAAGGTAAAACTATGCAAGACCATATGCCAGAATTATCTGTTTAGAACATTTTGATAAGAAATTACCCTTTCGGGCCGGCCCAGTGGCGCACTGGATAGTGCGCCGCTTGGGAAGCGCGGCGGCGCTCCCGCCCAAGGGTTCGGATCCCACATACGGACCGGTTCCCGCTCACTGGCTGAGCGAGGCGCGGGAAGCAGCACCGAGGGTTGCGATCCCGTTGCCGGTCCCCGGTCCGGTACGGGGGCGACACTGAGGGTTGCGATCCATTGCCGGACACGGAAAAAGACAAAAGACAAAAAAAAAAAAAGAAATTACCCTTTCTCCTCATAAAACATATTGACAAGTCCAGAGGTGGGTTATTTTGTTAGTTTGCTGCTAAAAACTACAGTGTTGTCCCATGTGTTCCCAACTTTTTCTCCACAAAGGATTATTTTTCTCCATAAGTGGCATGTTTTAGAAGAGTTTGGGCATCTTTCCTAAAAACGGTAATAGCTAACATTTGAATGGATACTATATACCAAGTACCATGCTGAAAAGTTACAATTAACTCATTTAATGTTCACAACAATCTTATGATTTTCAGATGGGAATAAGCAATGTTTAAGGAACTTGTCCAAGGTATAATTGTTGGTAAATTACAGAGTTCAGATATGAACCTAGGAAATCTGATTCCAGAACCCATTGACTGAACCTTACTAATTCTGATTTTTTCACATGGCAGCTACTATAATGATATTTACTAATTTTTTTTTTTTAACAAAAAATTTCAGATACTTGTAAACCCTGTTATCACTATTTTCTCAGTGAGGAAAGAGGCCCATACAACGTAAGGGACACAGGCAGAATTCGATCCCAGATCATTCGGATTTCTAAAGGCCAGATTTCTCCATCTATACAAAGCTGTCTACCCAGGACCATCTATATTATTTATATTTACCATGGTAAAATAAAATGTGGGGCTTCTTGTTTAAAATGATTATGAATTTCAAGGTGGCAAAAGATCGTTAAATCAAGTGCTAGGACCCCCTGAATGCGGGACATTGTGATACAGGCCCATGTCCATGAAGCCCCTGCCTCCATGTCCAATAGATTTAGGGGTCTGGGGGGAAACAAACGAGAAAGACATATTAAATTTCTATGTTATAGTACCTCTGGCTATCCTTTCTGTACCTTTTTTTTTTTATGGCCACAGCTCAAAAATATCTGAAAAGAACCAAAACCATAGCAAAGAGGGAACACAGCACTAAAGCTATAAGTGCCTTCGTCTCTAAGGCACAGAACCATAGATGAATTGAATCTTAGAACTTTCAGGAGGTTTAAAGATCAGAGTTCAGTCCCCTTTGTTTGGAGAAAAGATGAGATCACAAAGCAAGGCTGTGACCGTTTGGGAATTACCTAAACTCTAAGGTCTCAATTTTTCATTTTAGAATGGTATCACACCATTCTATTTCTAAATGGCTTCCAGGACGAAAATTCATGACATGGTATTGATATTTTAAGTATTACTCTTAGGGGGAAAGGAGACAGGCTAGGTCTAAAAATTTTTGAAAACAAGACTGTTTTAGGTCAAGTTCTCCCAAAAAAGCAGACTCTAACACACAGATTTGCATGCAAGAGGTTTATCTGGGGGTGCCCATGAGATCATCAATACATGTGAGGAGGTGAGGGAAGAGAGATTTGCAGTGACGCTGAACTGTGATACAGTTACAATAACGGCCTCAGCCAACTCTATAGGGAGCTCTGAACTAGGGTGGTCTTTGAGAGTTATCTGGAGTTGGGAGCACATAGACAGACACATCAGTAGTCATTGGATGCAGGCTGCCCCTTGGGCATGGCAGTTCTTTTCAGACAGGGGCAAGTCAGAGAGGGGAGTGGTGGGGTGTCTACACTCCCAGCAGCTGGGGAAATGAATGCTTCAGTCCTGGAAGGGGGTCAAGAGGGGATATTGGTAGTACCCCAAGCTATACACTTTAGAGACTATACAATTTTATTCAGTACTCATTCCAAAGATTAACAACCACTGTCATCTTCTCTTCAGAATTTCTGCTCCCAGCAATATGGTAGACTAAGGGCTGTATTTGTGCTACAAAACAGCTAGATCTTTGATAGCACCAAATTCATGATATAGTGCTGGGTTCACAATCCCCACCCTACTCTCTGAAAAACAAACAAACAAACCTTACACTGGGGTAGCACTTGAATGTTGTGAGCAGTTGCCCTGAGGACAATCCGACAGCATAGCCATAGGACACTGAGTGGGAGGAGCTAAGCCTCTGATTCCTTCATCAAGCCAGGTCCTTAAAGGTCTAAAAGTGGTCCTGGGTCAGTGGCACCCCTGGCTCCCTGCAAAACAGATGTAAACCATCTTCGGAGGGAAGCAACCCCAGTTTAGGCAGTCAGGATTTCCATACAATATGATCAAGTAACAAGCACACACTAAAATGTCACAAAACACATTAGGCAGTAAGCCACAAAAAGTTAAAGTCAGGATAATCAAATTCCAAGGGTTACTGATGTTGAAATTGTCAAAATCAGAACACAGAATTACAGATGGTCCCCAACTTACGATGGTTATACTTAACAATTTTTTAACTTTATAGTAGGTTTATCTGAGTATTAAGTGCATTTTTGACTTAATGATATTTTTGACTTACAATAGATTTATGGAAACATGACCCCATCATAAGTCAAAGAGCATCTCTACTACGTTTGAAATGTTTAAAGAAGTGAAGAATAAAATCTCAAAGAAGAGTGACGTTGCACCATAGTTTTGCAAGATGTTACTACCCATGGAGGAAACTAGATAAAGAGTATACCAGGTGAAGGACTGGCAGCTACATGGTTAGTTTTTTTGTTTATTTGTTTTGTTTTTAATAAAGCAGCTGGGACCAAAAAGACAGGTCACTACAACGGAGTGATTGTTAGATTGGAGAGCAGTCTTGCATCCTGAACAAAATGAAACCTGGAATGGAGCAGGTAGAACTGTTGAGAGAAAATGAATGTCAACCTAATATTGTGAATCAAGCAAAGCAACCATCACAGAAACAGAAAAAAATAAAGGCAAATTCAAATAAATAAAAACCAAGAGAACTGACCATTACCAAACCTTCTCTAAAGAAACTTCTGAAGGATGCACTTCAGGAGGTAAAAATGACCCCAGGGCAACAGATCTAAGAGAAAAAGAGAACAGTGAGCAAAGTAATAACTGTGTGACTTGATTGAAGTGAACACTGCATAAAATACAAGAACATCAGATATGTGGGTAGTTATTAAAAATAAGACAGAACTAAAATATCATGTAAATCAGAAAAATGAAGGTTTGAAGATTTTTGGTAGGGTGGTGGTTGAAGTGTGACCACTAAATGACAGTAGAGGGAAAACAATAAAATTGGGAGTAAATTTAATCAGTTTTTAAAAAATCAAAGGAAGGGAAAATGCATAGGAAAAAAAAGGACGGATAGAGAACAAAAAATGGTAGAAACAAGCCCAAAGATACCAATAATCATGACGAATATGAATGGATTAAGGTTGCTATTTAAAAGACAGAGATTATGAGATTGGACTGAAAAGTATGAAAATACATACTCCAGATATACACTATTTATAAGAGGTACTCCTAGAATATAACAACATGGAGATTTTGAAAGTAAATACATAGAAAAAAGGCATCCTAGACAAATACATGCTAGAAAAAAAATCACATAAAGTTAAAGACAACAACATTAATAGCATTGGAGTTATACAGTGATAAAAGTTCAATACATCAGGAATATTTAACAATTCTAAAATTATATTCAGGTAATAAAATAACCTCAAAGGTTACTGATCAGAATTGATGAAACTATGAAAAGATAACATTACCATCAGAATGGATGGTTTCAACATACCTCTCTCAATTACTTACAGGTCAAGCAGAAAAAAATAGTGAAGAGGCAGAGAAAAAAAATTTACATACACACATATACACACATATATACATAATTTTACACCCAATAATTAGAGAATAATTCAACACACATAATTTTTTAATGGCACGCATAGTAGTAGTAGGAAGCAAATCTTCACGAAATTTAAAAACCATATTATGTAGACCCCGTTCTCTAACAACTATGCAATTAAATTGGAAATCAAAGAGAAAAAATTATAAACCTTCATATATTTGGAAATTTTAAAACAGTTCTAAATAACTCATGAGTCAAAGAAAAAAATCTTAATAGAAATTTTAAAATACTCAGAATTGAATGATAATAAAATGCTCACATATCAAACTTGTTAGACATAATAAAAATGGTATTTCAAGGGACAGGTGAAGACTTAAAAGTCCACAAATAGTTCAGTAGATTCAATGTAATTACAATCAAAATTCTAACAGATTTCATAAAATTTAGCTGGTGATTTTTAAAGTTTACATGAATGAGTACAGGACCAAGAAGGGCCCACCATTTCTGAAAATAATAGAGTTGGGAAAATTGCCTTACAGATATAAATTACTAATTAAGCTCAGGGACAGACACATAAGCCAAACAAACCAGAATAGAGAGCCCAAAATCAGATCCCTGCATAAATAGAATCTTAATACATGACAGACATAGCATTGCAAATTATCAGGTGAAGGATGGGTCAATGAATGGTGGACAAAACCTTACAACTTTTAGAGAAAATACAAGAGTATATCTTTGTTAACTTGGAGTAGAAAAGAATTTCTTAAGCACAAAGCATTGACTGCATGAAATTTCATAAAACTCAACTACATCCCAATGGAAACCTTTTCTTCATCACAAAACACCATAAAAGAATAAAAAGACAAGTCAGCCTGGGACAAGATATTTACAGCACATATAAATGACAAAATATTAGTATTTGAATATATGTAAAAAATGCCTGCAAATCACTGATAAAAATATAGAACATGGACAAAACATCTAAACAAGTTACAGAAAATAAAAAACAAATGGCAAATAAATACTTGAAAACTGCTCAAGTTCACTAGTAATTATGTAAAGCATCAATTAAAGCCACAATGAAATACCATTACGTACTGACTAGACTGGCCAAAATTAAGAAGTCTGACAATATCAAGGGTCAGACAGTGCATAGATAAATAAGAATTTTTATCCACTGCTGGCAGAAGTATATATTTTTAAACACTTTGAAAAATTATTTGTTGTTTCCTAGTAAAGTTTGCAATGTGGGTACTCTCTAAGACAACAATCACACCAATCCATGTCTCTTAGAGAAAATTTTGCACATGTGTACTAGAAGACATATATATGTAACATTTACAGTAATAAAAACAAAAGTAGCAGGATTAAGCTCCACCTCATTTTCTGTCATTATTATTCACATAATTCGCATTTACTGGAAGTCTGCTATGTCATTGGAAAGTCACTGGAGAAGCATGCAAGGAAGAAACCTTCAGAAACTCAAGAAACTATGATCAATATTTATACCTTTTTCTATATCTACATCTAAAATAGCCTTATAGTAGTGGCACTAAAATACTCTGTGTGTGTGTGCCTGCAGGCATGTACATATGTGTTTTCAATAAAGTGGCTGTGAGAACATAGAAGAAAGAATGATTTTGCTTAAAAAGCAGAATGGTTGGTGGAAAGGCTTCAGAGGATGAAATTGAACTGTTAGTTAAACCAACATCTTTTGTTTCCTAAATTAAAACAGGACCACTTTCCTAAGGAACTAAAAATACTGCTCTTTAAAATGTGTTGAGTTATGACTTGTCCAAACTTTAAATATACCCCAGTAATAAGAACAAAACTTTGGCAATTACAGAAACTTTCTCAGAACCTCAGCACATCACTTATAGCTTACTGCTTCAGGTTAAACAACAGAAAGAATTTGCTGACAGCATGGAACGGCCCATATTTGGATAAATTACTGAGGAAAACTGTGGAATCTTCTCAAGATTCCTCTTTTAAAATCCCAGCAGTTATTAGTTTAGGATCTAAAGACATCTGAGTGACTACTGAAAGTCATGCCCATACTTATGGTTCTATATTTTCTGAATTATAGTGGTAGTGGATTTCGTTTTTTAAATTAAGAGCTTTCTTATTCCATATTCAGCTCCTAATATATTCCAGACACTCCGTTAGGCTTCAGAAAAGCAGGAATTAGTAAAATACAATCCCTGTCCTCAAGGAACTCAGAAGGAGATGAGCATGTAATCCAATAAATGACTAAATAGTGTGTTACTTGTAACATCAGAATTACATATACAAAGTTCAAAAGTGAATCAAGAGGACTTCCCCAAATAAGTGAAATACGAATTTTGAGTGACAAATATGGTTAAGATGCTAGATAATTAAACTAGAGGAAGAAAGATAAATCCCTGTCCTTGAGGAAATAAGCTGGTGTACCAGAAAAAGCTCAGTTTGAAGCAGACCTGGGCTTGAATCCCAGATCTGACTCTTACTAATACAAGTTTGGGCAACTTATTTAAATTCTTCACTCGTGTATGTATGTATGTGTCAGTTTGTACTTATATGTCACTTGGCTCATTATGTTATATTGTAGTAATTTCTATTACTATTTCTATGCCTTCATTGTTGTCATTTTCAGGTAACAGCAGGAGAAAGACACATTTTTGTGGGTAGAAAATGCAATATCCCATAAAAGGGCAGATATTTTGCAGTGCCATGCTTGACTTTAGAGGGTATATCACAAACTGTCCACGCCCCAGGTAAACACTTCTTTATATCTCTTGTCCCAGTCCTCAGAGCAGACTGTCATTGTGTGTTAATGCCTAAAGGTTTATGGGCTGTGCCAAAACCAACATCTGAGACAGACACGGCTTTAGACTATGGGGAAGGATTTAATAAAAGAAAAGATAAATTAATTACTCAAATCTATGCTCTCAGATAGAATGAATGCAGTATTCTTGTACAATAACATATCATTTTCCAGTAGGGCCAAGCATCCATTTTCTTACAAATTTCTGTGTTCCTGTTCATAGTTCTCAAGATACTTACAAATTGATTTGGTGGAAATTGTTGCTTGCTACTTTTTTTTTTTTTTTTCGTGTCCAGCAATGGATCGCAACCCTCAGTGTCGCGCCCGTACCGGACCGGTACCGGCAACAGGATCGCAACCTTCGGTGTCACGCCCGCACCTCGCTCAGCCAGTGAGCGGGAACCGGTCTGTATGTGGGATCTGAACCCTCGGCGGGAGCGCCACCACACTCCCAAGCGGCGCACTGTAGCAGTGCGCCACCAGACCGGCCCCGCTTGCTACTTATAATACGTAAAAGCTTACAAAAAGACAAACAGATCAAGGTTTGGTTATTTTTTTAAAAAAAGAATAAAAAAAAATTTTAAATTTTTGAAAATTTTTTTTTCTAAATTGGAAGAAACTTTATTGGAATGTCACTTTGTTGCATGTGACATAAAGAAAATATAAATAAGGGGGACAATCAGCTTTGTATCTCATGAATAGTCATAATAAATTTTTTTAAAATTGTAATTATTCTTTTTGTCCATTACCCAATTTCTCCCTAACTCCTCTTAAGGGTTACCTTAGGTGGTTATCCTCTTAAGTTTTATTTTCTAAATAAAATCTATTTTGTATATTAATTGTATCCACTAACCTTGAAAAATTTTTGTATGAGGCCAAAATAATGATAATACTAAAATCTAAGAACATTTTAAGAAAGGAAAATTACAGGTCAATTTGCCTAATGAACATTAATACAAAACATCCTTACAAAATATTAACAACTTAGATCTAAAATGTATAACAAGGGATAATACGACAAAGCTTAATTATTACAGAAATACAAGATTGGTTTAAAATTTAAAAATAGTGAATATCTCCACATTAAAACAAAAAAGAAAATTATATGATCATCTCACTAATGCAAGAGAAAAACTATTTCTTAAAATTCAAAACCTATGCATTATAAAAACTCTTGAACTTGAAAATGAATGAGACATTCTTAACCTGATGTATCTATGAAAAATAATTGTCTTAAAATTGTTAAAATATCTTTTTTTATTGTGGTAAAATACACATAAGATTTATCATTTTAACGACTTGTAAGAATGCAACTCAGTGACATTAAATACATTTATAATGTTGTGTAAAAATATATATATATAAATAAAATACAAAGAAATTAGACAGAAGAAATAAAAATGTCTGCATGAGCATGAACAATAAGATTCATGTATGAATGAACTTGAGACTACACTCTGGACATTCTAGATTTAACTACAGATTCAAATGAAGTTAGAGATTTGAATGAAATAAAGACCATACTTCGATTAAAAAAAAATTTTTTTTAATATCCCATCATTGAAAAGACTGGGGTAAAAAGAATTGAAGTAAAACTATGCATCTAGATATTGCTTTTATAGATGTTGAAAATAACAACATATATGACAGTAACCTATTTGCTTATTTTAAATATTTGATAATTTTTTATGAAATCATGATAATTTATCATATGCAACCCCCTTAAAATGTGTGGGCATGACATATAAATTAATAGTTTATTTCTAAATCCATTCATTCTTTAAAAGTTTTAATGACAATTCAGCTGCTACTGCCCTACTAGAGCCAACTTTCTCCAAATTGAAATTAATAAAAAAAAAAGTCTAAGAACTACAATAACTCAAGAAAAGCAACTTAGTTTGGTGATACTGTCTATAAGAAACAAGTTCTCTGAACAATATAACTTATGATTGTGCTGAAATAAAGGCAAGAAAAAAGGTGTTATGGAATAAAAATAAATTATATATTTACTATTCATTCAAATATTACTGGATCATTCAAAGATCATTTGATGTGCAAAATAATCATTAATTCCATCATTATTGATACTTTGCTCAGTTGAGCTTTATAGAAACAAATATGTACACATTTTTAAAAATTGTAAAGATATGAAGGTAAGGATTATTAGGTTTTTTTGGCTGCAGTAACAAATTACCACAAATTCAGTGACTTCAAACAGCACGAATGTACTATCTAACAGTTCTGAAGGTCCGAAGTCCAAAATTTTTCATCCAGGCTGCATTCCCTCCAGAAGCTCTAGAGGAGAATCCATTTCCTTGCTTTGTTCCATCTTCTAGAGGCTGCCTGCATTCCTCGCTCATGAACTCACATCACTCCAACTTTTGCTTCCTTTATCACATCTCCTCTGACTCCTGCCTCCGTCTTGTAAATACCCTTGTGATTACATTGGACTAGTTTGTCTTGGATAATCTTTCCATCTCAGGTCCTTAACTTAATCACATCTGCAATGTCCCATTATCATGTGAAGATAATGTATTCACAGGTTTAAGGACTGCGGGGGATGTTATTTCTGCCTACAGAGAGGATAAAACATTTTTTAGTTTGCTCTGTAAATTATAAATATAAATATATGGTGTGTGGGCCTCTAATTTATACTCTTACTACAAGCCCTATAAATGTTGGGGGTGGGCCTGATGTTTCCCCAAAACAACAGCTTAGGTGAGAGAAGTTTCTTGAGACAGAAAAGTGCAATTTGGACTTTGGAGGGTTAGACATGGAAATGAAAATCCCTGCATCTCTCTTATTCTAGGCTCCAAGAACCTGAGACATGCTTAGGGGTGCTTCTGAATTCCAAGGGTAAGAAACGTTCGAGCACTGTGGAGGTGGCCTGGGAACTAGTCGCTGAGACCCATGTCAGATATGGGGCTATGAATTGATGATGATTAAGCTAAATTATGATTTATTACATTTACTGAACACCTTCTGTGAGTCAGGTACTTTGCTAATTGCTGTACTTTCATCATCTCATTTAATATTCACAATAGTCTTAAAAGATAGGAATTTTTATTATCATCATTTAGCAGATGCAGAGCCAACTCAATGTGATTAAGTGACAAGCTGGAATCAAAGTCTAGTTTATCTGAGTATAAAACTGGTGCTTTTAGCCACTATAATACGTTTCCTTATCTTATGAATCCTATCTAATTATACATTATTCTACAAATTCATTTCCCTTTTATTATGCATGAGCCATTAGGAAAGTTAGTTTAAATATTCCAGCTGTGCCATGACTATTAGGGGCTTATTTAGTCTGAAGTGCTAAACTGGAGAGCACCCCCTGAAGCTTGCAGGGTGGTATCAAAAGTGATCGGTAAGAGTTTCCATAGGACAATGGTTCTCAATCTTTAGCAGCCCTCAGAATCACCTGGAAGGCTTAATAAAACACAGATTGCAGGGCCCTACATCCAGGGTTTAAAATTTGATAGGTCTGGAGTGGAGCCAATAATTTTCATTTTTAACAAGTTTTCTACTGATGTTAATACTCTGGTCTGGGGACCACACTTTGAGAACATTGTCCTAAGGAAAGGAGATCTCTCAGAGGAAGGAAAATCTCAGTGAAGCCCACAATTTTCTGCTGTTTTTCCCAAAGTGAGATTCCCCCTTTTGTTGCCTAACCAGAGAGTATCAGGATTTGTTTCCTCATGGTAGGATGCAAACCAAGCCTACATTTACGGATGGAATTTTTATAGCTAGAAAGGAGAAAATGAAAAGGGAATTCTGCAGCAAATGGGAGGAAGAACCTCAGGATTTATGTATGGGGGGAAATGGGATAAAAGGTGAAAGATAACTCTAGTACAGAGTTTAAAGAGGTTCATTTAAAGCAGCCATAGTACCTCATTTCTACATGGATTTTTACTGTTCTCAAAACACTTTGGCATGCATTGCAACTTTCAAGTGCTTATGGAGCACAGACTATTCATTCAGCAGTGTGTCCAGAGTTTTAAGGAGTAAGGAAGAACAGGACAGTTCCCGTCATAAATTGCCTTAACTCAGGAGACAATGACTTATTTCCTAGCCTCTCAAGAGCACCGAAGCCCTGAGCTGAGGTTATGCTTTCCTTACTGGATCAAATTCACAAACTCAAACTTAAAAAATAGGAAACAAAAATCTCACTTTCAACATTTGTTCATTACTTTTGGATCACCCCTTCTCTTTTTTGTTTCTTTCTGTCCTCTTTTCAAAAATAGCATGTACTAGTATAGAGACATTTTCTCTTGCATATGGAAAGCAAAAAGGTAAAGGATTTTTTCATGCTATTCCAAATGGGACAATGTATCTGAAAGGAGCTGTTCTCATAATCTCTCAGTTTGACCATTATATAGTAAGAGAAAAGGTAAGACAGAGGGAGAAACAATGATGAAATTAGCCAAGCATCATAGTGGGGAATAACACTCACAATTTAGTGACTCTAAGAGTTGACAGCAGGCCAAGAGTGGAGATATCTTTTGCGTGAGGGTCCCTAGTCAAAGATGGTGAGTGGGTATTTGCGATTTATGGCCAGTGGGATTTAATGTGATTCCACTAAAAAAGGAGGGAAGATAAGCACAATTTTCCTACCCAAGCCTAGAGAAAATTCCCAAACAGTTTAAAGAAGTATACTTCTTACCTAGGATATAGAATAACTCAAAGAATTAGCTGATCATACAGTTCATACTAGCTCTTTATTGTTGTAGTGGATGCTGTTGATGTCCACCCAGATCTCCTCTTCTGATTGCATCATCTCTCATTTGCTGTGAGTGTTGGAGATAACAATAAACTGTCCACTCCTATACCAGGGAATTGCCCTCTACCAAGAGGGAGCCATCTTTCCTGGGAGGCTACACCTCTTCCCTTCCCCCCACCAGGGATGACTCAGCCAATGACCTGTTGGCATGGGATACATAAGGCTGCACTCTTTGTCTGTATGTGGGACTAGCTCTGTCATGCAATTTGTACTCCCGAGTGTCTTGTGGGATCAGACTGAAGCTAGTCTCTACCGAGACCACATTCTTGCTTGGCATTTCCCCCCTGCCCTGTTCTGCTTTCCTCATTCCCCTTAATTCAGCACAACCCCAATAAATCACATAAGGATCCCAATCTCAGGTTTTGCTCTGGGAAACCCAGTGTAAGACTGTTGATACTAGAAGTGTTCCTAAGAAATAGACTTTCAAGACAGGGATTTTGGAGTTGGATCATTTTCCAGCTGGATGGCAATGAGAACACTATCACTGGTGACAGGTATAGTACAATAGTCCTT
The DNA here is from genome assembly GCF_000696425.1 of Galeopterus variegatus. NCBI lineage: Eukaryota > Metazoa > Chordata > Mammalia > Dermoptera > Cynocephalidae > Galeopterus > Galeopterus variegatus. The sequence goes on from NW_007727014.1 coordinate 428,746, forward strand.
GGAATGCTGGTGCATCTTGCTAGCTTTGACCTGTGGTGACCTGTGATGGGATACAGGTGGAAGGAGATGCAATAGCTGGAACAAAATCCTGGGTATTTCAGAGGTATGAGGAAATAAAAACTATAAGAAACATGGAATTGTTTGGCTGTCGTTAAGCACCACTGATTAAAGAGAGAAAATGACAGGTTCATATTTATTAATAAGCAAATTAAAGCAAAGTGTTAGAGTAAGAAGGCCTCCTTGGAAGCATTTAAAGAAAACTTCCATTCCTGCACTGAACAGCCACCATAGTTAAAGAACAGGGACTAAATCTCAGCCTAGGCAGGTCTCCTGCACAAACTCAGGGCCCTGATAGGGAAGGAGTGGAACCCTGGATGAGTGTATCTGTGCAGACACAGCTAAAAACCTCAAATCCTGAGGTTATCCTGAACCATATGCAACTGAAGAAGTGGCCAATTTTTCCTTATTGGAAGATAGAGCTAGGTGTGCATGCTTGTGTGCACGCACATGCACACACACACACACACACACACACACACACACACGCTTTAAGTTAGATGAAGGTCTCACATGAGGTGAGTGCCTTAAATGGCACTCCTTGCCTTTCTCAGGATTGCCCCCAACTCCTCTCCTGGCCTATAACTGGAGTCAAATCTCAGCATAATCTGACTCAGGAAGTACTGGGAGAGCTAAAACAAAAGAGAAATTATATGCCCACAAGGTTTCAGGGCCTGGATAACATGTTCACACCAGGAACTGGGAATGGCTCCAGAGGGGCTACGATCAAGAGGGAACAGTATAGAAAGCTGTATTAGGGAAAGTTTTGCAATATGGCGGTACTTTCTGGTGACATGGGATTTAACATCTTGGCAAGGGCCCCAGTGATAGTTGTAATAAGCTGCTAGAATGGCCCTTGAAAGCTTGCAAAAAGGAAAGGCCTACATTAAACAAAATGAAGATGCCAGAATCACTGTAACAAATAATGAAGGAAGGGCTCAGAGAAGCATGCATGCAGGGAATCAGTCCATTCTATGAGAAAGAAAAACCTGAACTGATCATATTCCTTAGGTTGGCCCAGAAGATACACGCTTTATCAAGACAATAAGATTAGAGAGACACCCACATCACTCAATAGGCTGCGAATAATGGTAGGAGATATTGCTACAGTAATGGGTTCGCTAATAGCAATGAGGATGATAGAATCAGAATAGCAGAGGGCAAGTGGTAGCACTACCCATTAGAAGGGAGGCAGACTGAATTACTATAATCTACGGCAAGTTCGAAATGAGTCAGCAAGGACTGACCCACAGAATTTATGGAAATGGCCCATAGAACATTTTGTCTTTGGGGGCAAGATAGATGGGCAGCCAATAAGATTATTGTTTTAATACTCTGATTAATCAAAAGAGATCAGTGACTAAGGAGCAGAAGATTGAGGTCAGCCACTTCCAGTGAAATGCCATGTTTCCATACCTGGCTTTTATGTCTGAGCCAATTCTCTGACCCAGAACGTATCAACTTAAGAAAAGGAAAGAACCTGCTACACGACAGCTAGATCTGTGAACTATTGGATCTTTCAGAACTACTGAATACAGATTGATGCTGATAGCCAACAATCCCAAGCACCATCATGGCCCTCCTGTTAAAAGTAGAGGTACGTGGAAGTCAGCTAATAGAGTCAAACCATGTCTGTCTCACAGTGGGCATTGGTGGTCATTTCTCTGGTTTTCAAGTGTGTAGTTGGGATGAACATACTCAGCAGTTGGCAGAACCCTAAATCTGTTCCTTAAATTATGAAGTTAGAGCTGTTGTAGCAAATGCCAAGAGGATGATCCCGAAAATGCCCTAAGATGCTTCCATGAGGATAATGAATTAATATATATATATATATATATATATATATATATTGCAACTATATTAGTTTCCTATGGCTGCTATAACAAAGTGCAACAAAGTACTACAAATGGAGTGGCTTTAAACAACAGAAATTTATTCTCTCATAGTTCTGGAGGCATAAGTCTGAAAACAAGGTATCAGCGATGCCATGCTTTCTCCAAAGCCTCCAAAGGAGGATCCTTCCTTGCCTCTTCCAGCTTCTGGTACCCAAAGGCAATACACATTCTGTGACAATGTTTGGTTAAAAAAAATAAATAAATACAAAACAACTATAATTGGCCAACATGCTCTAACAGAACCGTGGCAAAAATTGGCACAGCTCTAGGAGTTCTAGAACAAGCCAAATTTGACCCTGTTAAAGAGCATCATACCAAGGAAAACAATGTATTGGCCTGTACTTGCTGCTTGAAATAAATGCTATTCTGAGAATAAGGAAATGACTGGCAAGTGGCCTGGACAGTTCTATAAAAATGGCTAAAATTCAACAGATTGTTAACATGCTAGAGTAAAAATATGGAAAAGAGTATTTACGCTGACCCAAAAGGGACTGTTAAGTACGCTCCTCTGGATGGAAGCAGAGGTATCTTAGGGCTCACGGCCTGGGACCCTGGCAGCAAAAGCACAAGGAATAAAATTTGGGGAGAATTATGGTTCCCCTAGCCTATGGAAGCTCCTAAATGAAGAATGTAGTTTGCTTAGGTGCTCTCTAATTGCCAAGCCCTTATACACAACAGAAACCAAACACACCCAAATAGTGCAGTTAATCAGAATTGGAAACCTACTGCAATTGGCTAGAATTTTACAGATGGGGGAAATGGATATTGCTTAAAAATAAGGTTCATTGGGAACCTGTATCAGTGAAATCTTATAGTATGAAATAGGGTATACCCCAAATAGACTTGAAATACAGAAGTTACCGAAAATTTGGCCCTTGATTTATACTCCACCCTATGACATTTGTTGGGTAAGGGTGATCTTGTTGAGAAGTTAATTCTAACTTACTTATTTTGTAGTAATCTTAGTCTAGTTCATACTGTAACTTCTAATGGTGTAATACCAATGTAATTGGTAAGAATCATTTGATTGATTTTTTTAATAAACCGTCATAATACCGACATCAATGATCAAATATATTGAGAAATTAAATTGACCCCCCCCAAGGCATTTCTCTGATGGAATCTGATTGGCCAGAGGATAAACTAGATTTAGTTAGCAATCAATTAATCTTTACATTGAATCAATCTGTTGATACCTTACATAAAATTTACATTTTGGTGATGAAAGGAGGTAAAGGGCTGACAAAGGTGTATTATTACAAACACCTATGCTGGATATTTGGAAAATGAAAATATTTCTTAAGGGCAGTATCTATGCCCTACTGGATGATATAAATAATCAGTATTTTGGCATTTGTATTTAAGCTTTTTGTGTTCCATAAATAGTGCAAAAGATACAAAAAAAGAATGATAATGAGCATTTATAATTAAGAAAGCTTGACCAAAAGTCAGGCGTATAGACGGTGTAATAGAGTTTTATCACAGTTGAACTGGGAGAGTTCTTTGCTTATCTCCAGGGACATTTGAAAGTCAGGTACTGATTACTGGCCAATATAACAATGGGCTAATGATGATCTGCTATTTAAAGTTTAGCACTACACTGATGGCACCCAGGGCCAGCTTATTTGTTGATGGTGTACAACTACTATAACCAATTAAAGAAACTGGCTTGACTATGTGACCAATGGAACATGAGATCCCCCTGAAAACTTTTTCCACAGCTCTCCTGAGACAAGATTCTTCATACACATCCTAATGGTTCATGATCCAGAACAAAGTAGACAGCTAAGAAAGGACCTTGGGGGCTCCTTCTGGAAGTCTGGCAGGCCTCTGGTGGTTACCTGTACTTTTTTCTCCTATAATCCTTATCCTTTGTCTCTATTAAGAGGCTTCCAAGAGTGTGCTCTGTGCAATCTTCTAAGTACTTTTGACTGCTCAAACTATAATCTTGCTGAGCAGTACAAAGGTTTCCTTGACTTATCGAAGTCTAACACTACTGTTGGTAAGTACTTAACTCTGCCCAAACAACGTATGGACCTTAGAAAGTAAAACAGTGTCTCTGTCCTCCAATCTTTTTTAGTTCCACAATTTCTGAAACTAGGCTAAGAGTCTCCAACAGTGTTTTCAGTCTCTGCATGTTTCCACTTGCAGGGCCCAGGAAGCAGATGGCTTCAATCCTATCTACTGTTTTGTTTTTCTGTTTCATTTCACAACTAGAGTTTGCTTTTTTATTTTTTTTAATCTATAATTGCTGTGTTTTTGAAGCAGAACTTACACTTTATCAAACCTTCCCACATACATATTTTCAAAGTTTACTTAATACTTTATTTTCAGTGTGTTTCTTAAAGACAGCATAATGCTTAGGGAGTACATGATCCAATCTGATAGCCTTTGTTTCTTAACAAGATCAGTCAGTCCAATCACATTTATTGTTAGAGAACATGTATTTTACTCTTTCAATCTTCTTTATACTTATCAACCCTATAAAACTAAAGCAAAGAGAAAATTCTTCACTTTGTTGTATCTTTTTTGTGCTTTTCTTTCTTTTTATTTGATTTAATTTTATATTTATTTCTTTTTTCCCCACTTTAATTTGGAAAAATTACTATGCTTTTGTATTCCATTAAAGCCTGCTTTCTCTTTTCCAGTGCTTGTAATCAAACCAACTTCTGTACTATTATATGGCAACAAGATATCAACTATGTCCTTATGTCCTTTACTGTTATGTGCTTCCCCCTCCATATCCCTCAAATATGATTGGACTTTTATATTTTCCTCTCCACATGAAAAAAGGGGACCCTTGCACACTACTGGTGGGAATGTAAATTAGTAAAGCCATTATGGAAAACAGTATGGAGTTTCCTCAAAAAAATTAAAAATAGAACTACCATATGATCAAGCAATCTATTTGGTATATATCCAAAGGAAATGAAATCAGTATGTCGAAGAGATTATCTGCACTCCCATGTTCATTGCAGCACTGTTCACAATAGTCAAGGTATGGAATCAACCTAAGTGCCCATTAACAGACAAATGGATAAAGACAAAGTGGCATATGTACACAATTCAGCATTAAAAAAGAAGGAAATCCTGTCATTTGGGACAACATGAATGAACTTGGAAATTACAAGTGAAATAAGCCAGGCACAGACAGACAAATGCTGCATGATCTCACTTATATGTGGAGTAAAAAAAAATTGAACTCATAGAAGTAGAGAGTAGAATAGTGGTTATCAGGGACTGGAGGCAGGAGGGCAGATGGAGTAGGGGGTTAGGGAAGATGTTGGACAAAGGATACAAAATTTCAGTTATACAGGAGGAATAAGCAAGAGAACTATTGTAAAACATGATGGCTATAATTAATAACAATGTATTGTATTCTGAAAATTACTAAAAGAATAAGTTTTAAGTGTTCACAACACAAAAATAAGTATGCTTAGGGGGCACATGTGAGGTAATGCATATGTTAATCAACTTGATGTAGCTATTTCACAATGTACACATATTTCAAAACAATATGTTGTAGACGATAAATATATACAATTAATTTGTTAATTAAAAATCTTTAAATTATTTTTGGTTCCGGAAAGTCCTTTTTGTGCTATACTTGAATCTCAAGTTCTTTGTTTTTTTGCCTTAAGTCACTTTTCTGTCTCTTCCCAGTAACTCTATTTCATGAGGTACCTCTTCTATGTTTTCTCCTGGCTCTTCATTCCTCTGGTAAATGAATACCCTTAGTTGCATTGTTTTCCCTGTTCTGCTCACTGGGGCTTAAGGTAATGGGGTTCATTAAGCGACAGCAGGCTTGCTAGTCTCCATTCTTAACAATTCAGTGGTGCAGAGGTTGTGCCTTGTTGGTATCACATCAAGTCATCAGGAGGAAACCTCTATGATCATCTTGCTCTGGCCTCTTTATGCTCTCCCAGCCCAAGAGGTAGAAAAGGTCCAGCCACCTGTTTGGTAGCTTCTCAGTGTTTAGAAATCCAGAAATGAGATATTAGGTGTCTTTCTATAGATGTGAACTTGGGCGATATCATGATTTTCTGAGTGCTAAACTGTCCCAGGATCCAGGCATTGTGATCCTCATCCTGGAGCCATTCAGGGTTGGTCTCCAAGCTCTTTTTTTCCCAGAGGAGAGAAATTCCTCTACTAACTGTCTTTGGCAAGACAGAGACAGAACCTGAGATTTCATTCCTGTCCTCCAGAACCTGTCAGCTAGCAGAGGAGGTAGAATCAGGAGTGAACTGAGATGCATTCAAGCCATTGTTTTCCCAGCATCATTAACAATGCTGTCATTCCTTTAACTTTATCTGCAAATTTATATTTTTTAAAAGTTCTGAAGCAGAAAAAAGGGAAAATGGAAACATTTATTAAATCTAGATTGTGGCTGCATCAATAGACGGTGAGTGCTGCTTAAATTATCTTCTGTACTTTTAGTTTCTTTAAAATATTTTATAAATAAAATGAACTTTTAAAGCATGAATACTGTATTTATTCTAATGATATCAAATCTCTGTCTCTCCTCTGATCCCCAGACTCATATACCTACCTGCCTATAGCCATCACAACTCATCGGCACCTTTACACTTGACTTGTCCAAATAGGTCTTTTGGTTTATACTCTGAAGAGTCTTTCCCTAGGCGTGTTCAGTTTCAACAAACGGCATCACTATCAACCCAGCTGCTCCAGCAAAAAGCATGAAATTGGTTCTTGATGTCTTTCTTTCACAGACCTCCACTTGCATTTCACAGCAAGTCCTATCGAATACACTTCTAAAAACCAATTAAATCCTTCCACTTCCCTCCATCCCCTCCAGCATCACCTGTTTCAAATCACCTCCCTGCTTCAAATCACATCTCTGCTTTCACTATGCCCCTGCGTTTCATTCTACCCATACCCAAAACACTATTTTTTAAAAGTCAGATCACATCACGTTTTTGTTTAAAACTTTGTAATGGCTTCCCATTGCTGTTAGAATAAAACAAAATTCCTCACCAAAGCCTTTAAGTGATGGGTTGACCGGACTGCTCCCTGCCTTACAATCTCATCTTCCTTCTTTCCTTCTGTTCTCCAGCAACACTGGCCTCCTTTCTCCTCTTCAAATATACCAGGCTCTTTCCCACCGCAGGGCTTTTATATTTCTACTCCCTCTGCCTATAAAGTTTCTCCCCTGCCCACTACTTTTTGTGTAGAATAGCTTGCCTTTTATTATTTGAGTATCAATCAAATATTACCTCCTCTTGGAGAACTTCCATAGCTCTGTTACCTAAGTAGTGCTCCTTTGCTTAGCTTACACTCACTCTACCATATCACTCTGCCTTTTTCCTTCAATACTTTTGTCTCCGTCTATAGTCTTCTTGTTAGTTATTGCAATTACTATTGTAGTCAGCTGGCACCACAATAAAGACTCATGCCTTTATCAGTTAATTAACAAAATACTTAATGTAGAATTAGTAAGTACACAAATAATAAGACATAATGATGGAGTATTCAGCCCCAGTCTCTCTTTCAGCACAAGGGCTGGCACACCCAGAAGTAAGTACCTTTCAAAAGTGGATATTTCTTGTCTAAAGAGCTCTCACTGAACAGCCCTGGCAGTTTCCAAAGCTCTCCCTTGCATACAAAGTAATCCAGTGCTTATTTTAAGTAATAATATATTACACTTAACAAACTCGACTTGTATAAGTAGTCTTCAAAAAGTTCACAGAAAGATTTCTATTATCTTTTAATTCCATTTTCCACAAACTTTTTGAAATATCCACGTATAAATTTGTGGGAAAATGGAATTAAAAGATAATGGAAATCTTTCTATAAACTTTCTGAAGACCTCCCCCCTTATATATACTTACAGAACTATTTATACTCTTGGATGACTGTTTTGGGGGGGTTCATGACCCAGGAGTCCCCTTGACATAAATCTCCACTATAACTGTATATCTCCCCAAGTATTACTTATGATATAGGTTCAGCTTCTGTCACAGAGAGTAACCCAAAACAAGATGACGGAATTTTATTTATTTCACACTACAATCCAGTCTGCTGTGGCGACTCTCCTCCAAGAGGTTATCACCTGCTCAGCACCTTTCAGACTCGCTGCTCCATCAGGCCTTCAGTGCTACTTTGGCCATACGCTGCAAGAAATTCTACCACCAAATCCTCATTCCCACCAGCAGAAAAATGGGAAGAGAAAGATAAGGATGCCTCTTCATGTCAAGACCATGATCTGGCCAGAATCTGGTCTAGCTCAGTCCTAGCTAGACTGGAAGGAATCTGTAAGAAAGGCTGAAAAGCACAGTTTATTTTCTGAGTAGCCATGTGCTCAGCTACAACTTTGGAGTTTTCTTATGTTGGAGAGAAAGAAAGAATGGATATTAGGGGTTCTCTCCTATGCCTCCATTAGAATGTAAGCTTCATAAAAACAGAGAGTTTTTCTATCCTCCTTCAACACTGTATCCCAGCACCCAGAATGATACCTGGCATATATGTCTTCATCCAACCATTCTTGCTGCCTGATCCTCCTGATTCCCCTGATTTGGCCACCACCACAGCGCACTTGGACTAAATGGCATTGTCTAAATCATGTCTCCACTCCAGTCTATCTTCCATACTGCCATCAAAGCAAACTTTTAAAATAAAAATATTCTTCTTTCATTTTATTTCATAAAGCCCTTCAAAAGCTCACCACTGCCCTCAGGATAAAATCCAGTGGACCAGCAGAGCCTTCAAGACCCTTTCCAACTGAATCTCCCCACACCCATCCTGTACTCCAGCCAAATAAAACTAAATATAGTTCCTTCAACATGCAACCTTCTCTCACACTTTTATGACTTTACACACATATCGTTCGACACAAGAACTGGCCGCTCCCTCTTTTGCATTTCCACAGTGCCTAGACATACTGTATATGACATTGTCTTGTAATTTTTTAATTTACATGTCTGCCTCTTCTACTTGGCTATGACTACCGAAGGGAAGGGCAGAGGCCACGTTTTGTTCATTTTTCAGTTCTTAGCCCTGAGTCAAGCACAATACATTTTTGTTTGGTCTGACATAACCACATATTTGAAGGAATAAAGCAAAATTAGCCTATCTACAAGCAAGAAACCTGTTTTATCTGGGCACTTAGCATCCCCTGCTAGATGCTGGGCAGCCTCCTTCCCAAGAATTTTTGAACATCAGGATGAATGACACACAGGAATAATAGATTTGGAACAAAGGTTACCACTCACATATTCCCCATGGAGAAAGGCCCAGGCCCATGGAAGGAGTGCCCAGGTTTTCTTATCTTTCCTCTATGTGGGGAAGAGGGGAAAGGGGAGAGGTGGGGACTTGAAAGCTATCAGCCCTCAACATAAAAAGTGGGGTCTTTCTATTATAAAACTCTTTATGTTGATTATTACACTTTGGTCACAGCCATTTTTGTTTGTTTGTGCTTTACCTTAAGGAATGATGCTCACCTCACAAAGCTAAATTTAAATTTACCTAAAAAAGGTAAAAAAAAAAAAAAGGAGTTAAATTTACCTAAAAAGGGAGATAGAAAAGACATTAATACTATAATGTGTTCCAGTGAGAATGTTATCTACACTGTAAAGGATTATACCAATCATTACAGTTATCTAGGCCAGAATCTATCCTAGGCATCTTTTATATAAATCCTGCATTTCCCATTTTGTAATATAAATTTGACCTGACTGATAATGAAATATATAAGCAATGAGGTGTAGAGAGGATGATGCATGATTTTAAATATCCATTATCCGTTATCTCACGTACCTGAGATGGGAAGACCAGAAGGGACTTTGTGAACTGTTGACTTATCGATTACAATGCTTGATGCACGAATCACAAAGGCGGTTTCTGTAGCCAAAAGCTTTCAGTGGGTGGTGACGCCTGCTGAGAGCTAAACAGATGTGTGTGTCATCAATTTCCCATCCTCACACCAGCTTTGTTGACTCTGGCATTTGCACACAGCATCTGTGGGTATTTTGGTCTTAAAAAGGGGGCTTTAGGATCTGTACTTGAGAGACAGCACGCAAGTATAAAATATTTTTATTGAAAGCCTCATCAGGCTGTCAACTTGTGACAGACTGTGGGAGCAATAAAGCACATCCTGTGTTTCAGAGCTGCCACTTCCGTGGACAGACCGCTTTCCACCTCCATGACAAGAACAGCTGAAATTGCTTCCAGCCTTCCAGGCAGCAGTGGGGAAATGGCCACCACTCTCTCCAACAGGAGTGAGAGTTGGGACAGTGAACATTAAGGACATCGCACCTAAGTTAATAGATGCCCAAATAGAATCACCATGTTCACAACTGAAACATTTAGAGAAGCAAAGCACAGCCCTCAGGCAGACGGAGGTGGGAGACAAGCAAACATATTTATAATCTTCTTTGAGGGAACAAAGGAGAAACCAGAATTGCTTCTTATAAAAAAGTGCACCATAAGGAAAACTCTGACTCAAGATTCCCTGACTTTTTCTATTTCTGTGCCTCTTCCTATCCACCTGAAAATGAGGCTAACAATAGTTCTACTGTATCATTAAGCTGTGAGCATTCTCAAAGCAGTATTGCTATTTAACACCTGGGAGTCCAATCCCACCACAGGTCAGCTGGCTTGGCACAGGAAAAAATTGCACCCAGACAAAAACTCTACCCTTAACTTGCTCCAATGATCTGGAACATGCTTCCCTTTGGCTGAGAGGAGAGTGAAGGGCCCACTCCCCTTTATTTTCAGAAGATGACCTAACCTACTACTTCACTGGGAAAATCTAGGCCAATAATTCTTCACATGTGGTCCCCAGGCCAATACCACAAGTATCATCTGGGAACTTATTAGAAGTACAGAATCTCAGATCCTACCTGAAGCCCTCCACTCTAGGGGTTCCTCAACCTGTGTTTCAACAAGCCTTCCAGGTGATTCTGATGCACTCTAATATTTGACAACCACTGATCTTCACCTTGGAAATCAGGCTCTCCTATTTCTCTCCTTGTCATTACCAATATATTTATTTCTTTCTGCCTTGGATTTACATATATTGAAAAAAAGAAGTTTCGGGCCGGCCCGGTGGCGCACTGCTACAGTGCGCTGCTTGGGAGCACAGAGGCGCTCCCGCCGAGGGTTAGGATCCCACATACAGACCGGCCACTCACTGGCTGAGTGAGGTGCGGGCGCAACACCGAGGGTTGCGATCCCGTTGCCGGTCCCGGTCCAGTACGGGCGCGACACTGAGGGTTGCGATCCATTGCCGGACACAAAAAAAGACAAAAAAAAAATTAAAAAAATAAATGAAAAAAAGAAGTTTCTAATCTTGTCTAAAGTTCATCCTTTCCCCTGTGCTCCACCTACTATATTCTACATGAATTATTGTTCAACTCTCTTACCTTCAATCTTCTCCCCATCATCTTTTCCTTCACACTTTATCCATCTTTGTTTACTTTTTGTTTTTTTGGTTCTGTTCATAGTGTTGCTATTCATCTAGCCCATCAAGCTAGAGACTCCCCATGGTTCATGGCTTCTCTCCCTTTCACCATATCCACATTCAACTGAGCACTGATTCTCAACCATTCCACTCCAATACTGCTCACATTTTCCTACTCCTTTCCATTTTCACGGCTGCTTTCCTGCTCAAATTCCTCAGCATTTATCATCCACTTCACTCTGAAATTTTCCTCTCTAGTTTCCTACCCTGCAACCTCTCTCTTTCCAAACAACCCCTACATTTTCCCTTACTACCTTACTAGAATACAGCTCTATATTCACTTTATTTTTAAAAATTTAATGGCTTCAATTTTTTAAATAATAAAGCCAAAATTTCAAGACCCTTCGTGATCTGACCCATCTTTTTAGGTAAGCCATATCTCCTTCCACACTTTATCACATACCGACCATACACTATGAACATGTGCATTCCTTAACATGTCACTTTCTCTCAAGTAGTCATGATCTTGTTCATAATATATCCTCTGCCTGAAATGTAACTTCCACTTCTGTCCAGCAGACAGATGCCTACTCAGCTCAAAGTCAAGAAGAAATATCAGCTTTTACTGTTCTTTCTCCCTTCCAAGGAAGGATTAATTGCTCCTCATCTGTGTTCTTATTCTAGAACTAATCACATTGCATTATATCAATTTGTTTATGTCTATTTTTCCTACTAGAGTCTGAGGGTATTGGGGCCCCAATGATTTTTTGTTTTGTTTTGTTTTTTCTTAACACTCTCCCCTTCTCCTCAACTTCCCTAACAATCACTGATCTTTTACTGTCTCTATAGTTTTGCTCTAGCTTAGAGTGTCATATAATTGGAATCATACAGTATATTGCCTTCTCACACTGGCTTCTTTCATTTAGCAATATGCATTTAAGATCCACCCATGTCTTTTTATGGCTTGATAGCTCATTTCTTTTTAACGCTGAATAATATTCTATTGTCTAGATGTACCACAATTCATTTTTCAATTTATCTATTGAAGAACACCTTGGTTGCTTATGAGTTTTGGTTGATTTTTTGAATAAAGGCATTATAAACGTTTGTGTGCAGGTTTCTGTGTAGATATAAGTTTTCACATCAGTTGGGTAAAAAACAAGGAGTATTATTGCTGGTCTGTATGGTAACACTATGATTAGCTTTGTAAGAAACTGCCAAAATGTCTTCAAAAGTGACTGTACCATTTTGCATTCCCATCAGCAATGGATGAGAGTTCTTGTTGCTATGCATCCATGCCAGCAACTGGCACTGTCAGATTTTCTGGATATGAGCCATCCTAATAAATGTGTACTGGTATCTCATTATTGTTTTAACTTGCAATTCCCTAATGACAAATGATGTTGAACATCTTTTCAAATGCTTATTTGCCATCTGTATTTTTTCTCTGGTGAGGTATCCGTTCAGATCATTGTCCACTTTCTAATTGGGTTGTTTCTTTTCTTATTGTTGTATTTTTAAAATTTCTTGTATATATTTTGTATATAAATCCATTATCAAATACATGTTTTGAAAATATTTTCTCCCAGTCTGTGGCTTTTCTTTTCATTCTCTTGACATTATCTTTCACAGAGCACAAGTTTTGAATTTTAATAAAGTCTTATGTATCAATCTTTTTCTTTCAGGGATCTGTTTGTGGTATTGTACGTAAAAATTCATTGCCAAACTCGAGGTGACCTCTGGTGGAAAGAACTGCATCCTAACAAATTTGAGTATTCTAATCCATGAAGGTAAAATATTTCTCTACTTATTTAGATCCTTGATTTTTTTTAGCAGAGTTTTACAGTTTTTGCATGTAGATCTTTCACATATTTGTAAATATTTATAAATTTATATGTAAGTATTTCATTTATTCATTTTGGTGTATTTCATTATTCAAATGGTATTTTTTTAAATTTTATTTTATTGTGGTAAGAACACTTAACATGAGATATACTCTCTTAATAAGTTAAGTATACAGTATGGTATTGTTAACTATAGGCACAGTGTTGTTCAGCAGACCTCTAGAACATATTCATCTTGCACAGCTGTAACTTTTTGCTTGTTGATTAGCAACTCCCTTCCTCCCCCCAGCCTCTGGTTACCCCCATTCCACTTTCATATTCTATGAGTTTGACTATTTTAGATACCTCACATATGTGTAATCTGCAGTATTTGTCCTTCTGTCCTTCTGTGACTGGCTTATTTTGTTACCCCCATTCCACTTTCATATTCTATGAGTTTGACTATTTTATATACCTCACATATGTGTAATCTGCAGTATTTGTCCTTCTGTCCTTCTGTGACTGGCTTATTTCACTTAGCATAATGTCCTCAAGGTTCACCAATGGGTACATATTGCAGAATTTAATTGTTTTTATTCATTCATTCATTTTAGTTTTGATTTCTGTCTTTTTTAAGGTAAATAATTATACAGTTTATTTATATATGACATTTTCTTTATCTATTCATCTGCTGATGGATAGTTAGGTTGTTTCCACATCTTGGCTATTACGAACAGTGCTGCAGTAAACACACAGATGTATTATATTTCTCCAAGATCCTAATTTCGATTCTTTTGGGTAAATACCCAGAAATGGGGTTTGCTGGATTATATGGTAGCTCTATTTTTATTTTTTGAGGAAACTGCATACTGTTTACCATAGTGCCTACACCATTTTGCATTCCCTCAACAGTATACAAGGGTTCCAGTTATTCCACATCCTAGCTAACATTTGTCGATTGCTTGTTTGTTTATAATAGCCACACTACCAGGTTTGATTTACATTTCCCTGATGATTAATGATGCATATACCTTCTGGCAATTTTCATGTCTTCTTTTGAGAAGATTCAGATCCTTTGCCCATTTTCTAATTGGATTATTTGTTCTCATATTATTGAATTGAGGTCTTTCCATATTTTGAAAATTAACCTCTTATCAGATAAATGGTTTGCAAATATTTTCTCCTATTTCATAGGTTACCTTTTCACTCTGTTGATGGTTTCTTTTGCAGTGCAGAGGCTTTTTAGTTAGATGTAGTCCCACTTGTTTATTTTTCCTTTTGTTGCCTGTGCTTTGGGTGTAATATCCATGAAATCATTGCCGAGACCAATGTTATGAAGCTTTTCTCTTGTGTTCTCTTCTCCTAATTTTACAGTTTCAGGTCTTACATTTATTTTTTTTTCCATTTTCGTTGATTTTTGTGTATGATGTAAGATAAGGGTCCAATTTTATTGTTTTGTATGTGGATATCCAGTTTTCCCAAAACCATTTATTGAAGAAACTATTCTTTCTCTATGTGTATTCTTGGCATCATTATCAAAGATCAGTTGACCATATATGTATAGAGTTATTTTGGGGCTCTCTATTCTTCTATTCTGTTCCATTGGTCCATATGTCCATATGGATGCCAAGTACCATACTGTTGTTTTTTTTTTTTTTTTTTTAGACAAAGAAAGCATTTATTGAGCTTCTAGTATGTGGCAAAGTGTTTAGTTAGGCATTTTTTACCTATGCTCTTTCATTTAATTTTTTTGCAATGGCTTTATTGAAATATGACTCACATAACATATATTTCACACATTTAAAGTGTATAATTGAATGTTTTTTCTGCTGTACCGTAGAGCTTCTAGTATGTGGCAAAGTGTTTAGTTAGGCATTTTTTACCTATGCTCTTTCATTTAATTTTTTTGCAATGGCTTTATTGAAATATGACTCACATAACATATATTTCACACATTTAAAGTGTATAATTGAATGTTTTTTTAATATATTAACAGGGTAGTGCAACTAGCACCACAATCCATTTTAGAATAGATTCATTCACCCCCAAAGAATGCCCTTCCCCTTTAGCAGTCACACCCCATTTCATCCCAACCTCCCACCCCTAAACAACCACTAATTTACTTTCTATCTCTATAGATTTGCCTGTTCTGGATATTTCATATAAATGTTACTGGGTTCTTTTACTTAACACTATGTTTTCAAGGCTCACTCATGTGGGAGCATATATCAGTACTTCATTCCTCTTTATTGACAAATAATATTTCATTATATGGATATATACCACATTTTATTCACCCATTCATCAGTTGATGGACATGGGTTGTTTCCCTTTTTTGACTATTATAAATAATGCTGCCATGAACATTTGTGTACAAGTTTTTGTGTGGATACATGTTTTCATTCCTCTTGGACAGCTAGAGGTGAAATTACTGGGTCATATAGTAACTCTGTGTTTAACCTCTTGAAGAACTGATAAACTGTTTTCCAAAGCAGCTGCACCATTTTTTTCTCCCAATTTGGGCTCTATTTTAATTTACTAAAATGAAGCAGCACTGAGTGTATAAGTTTTATTTATCTTGCTGTATATCTGCTTTTTTTAAAATGTTTTTTCCTTCCTTATTTTAATTGTGAGTGATTTTTCGCTTTTTTAAGTAATTTTTAAATTATTTCTTTCTCAAAGCATATTGATTGTACAAATTTATGGGGTATAGAATTATATTTCAATACATGTATATAATGTGTGATGATCCAATCAGGGCATATTCCTCATTACAAAACTTAATCATTTCTTTGTGATGGGAACATTTGATCTCCTCTTTTCTTGCTCGTTTGATAATATGCAGTAAATCATTGTTAATTATAGATTCCTGGGTGACTATACACGAATAAAACTTATTTTTTCAATCTAGCTGTAATTTTGTATCCATCAACCAGTCTTTCACTTTCCCCTCTCCCTTCTCCCCTTTCCGGCTTCTAGTAACCACAGTTTTTCTCTCCTTTTTACAGCTCAACTTATTATTATTTTTTATTTGGTTGGTTGGTCAGTTTTGGGTTTTGCTTTTGTCTTCTTTTTTTTTTTTTTTAGCTACCACATATGAGTGAAAATATGCAGTATTTCTCTTTCTGTGCCTGGCTTATTTCACTTAACGTAATTTTCTCCAAATTCATCCATGCTGCTGTGAATGGCAGAATTTTGTTCCTTTTTATCGCTGAGTAGTATTCTATTGTGCATATATACCACACTTTCCTTATCCAGTCATCTGTTGATGGACTTATAGGTTGGTTCCATATTTTGGCCATTGTAAACAGAGCTGCAATAAACATGGGAATGCAGGTATCCCTACGATATGATGATTTCCTTCCTTTTGGGTATATACTCAGTAGTGGGATTGCTGGATCATATGGTAGTTCTATCTGTAGTTGTTTGAGAAACTTCCATACCATTTTCCATAGTGACTGCATTAAATTACAGTCCTACCAACAATGTATAAGGGTTTCCCTTTCTTCTCAACCTTGCCAGCATTAGTTATTTTCTGTCTTTTTCATAATAGCCAGTCTAACTGGAGTGACATGATTTCTCAATGTGGTTTTGATTTACATTTCCATGATACTTAGTGATAGTGAGCATGTTTTTCATATGTCTCTTGGCCATTTGTATATCTTTCTTTGAGAAATGCCTATTTAGCTCCTTTGCCCATTTTATAATTGGGTTATTTGGTTTTTTTACTGTATAGATATTTAAATTCTTTGTACATTCTGGATATTAATCCCTTATCAGATGTATAGTTTGCAGATATTTTCTCCCATTCTGTAGGTTGTCATTTCAGTCTGTTGATTGTTTCCTTTGCTGTGCAGAAGCTTTTTAGTTTGATAAAATTCCATTTATTGTTATTGCTTTTGTTGACTATACTTCTGAGGTTGTATTCATAAAATCGCTGCCCAGTTCTACATCTTGGAGCATTACTGCTGGAATTTCTTCTAGAGGTTTTGTAGTTTCAGATGTTACATTTAAGTCTTTAGTCCATTTTGAGTTGATTTTTGTATATGGTAAGAGATAGGAGTCTAGTTTCATTCTTCTACACATGCATATCCAGTTTTCCCAGCACCATTTATTGAAGAGGCTGTCCTTACCCCAACATATGTTTTCAGCACCTTTGTCAAAGATCAGTTGGCTGCAAATATGTGAATTTATTTCTCAGTTCTCTATTCTGTTCCATTGGTAAATGTGTCTGTTTTTATGCCAGTACCATACTGTTTTGGTTACTGTAGCTTTGTAGCATATTTTGAAGTCAGACTGTGTAATGCCTCCCATTTTGTTCTTTTTGTTCAGGATTGCTTTGGCTATTCGAGGTCTTTTGTTGTTCCATATGAATGTTAGGATTGTTTTATATTTCTATGAAGAATGTCTTTTGATAGGGATTGCATTGAACCTGCAGATCACTTTGGGTAGCTTGGACATTTTCATAATGTTAACTCTTCCAATCCATGAATATGGACTACCTTTCCATCTTTCTGTATCCTCTTCAATTTCTTTCAGCAGTGTTTTGTAGTTTTCATTATAGAAATCTTTCACTTCCTTGGTTAAATTTATCCCTTAGGTTTTGTTTTGTTTGATGGCTATTTCTAAATGGGATCACTTTCTTGATTTCTTTTTCTGCTAGTTTGTTGTTGGTGTATAGAAACACTACTGATTTTTGTCTCTTGATTTTGTACCTACAAATTTATTGAATTTGTTTATCAGATCTAAAAGTTTTTTGGTGGAAAAAACTTGAGGTTTTTCTGTATATAAAATCATGTCATCTGAAAACGGGGACAATTTGACTTCTCCTTTTCCAATTTGGATGACCTTTGTTCCTTTCTCTTGCCTAAATGCTCTGGCTAGAACTTCCAATACTATGTTGTATTTGTAAATTTTTGTTGCTTATAACAAAATACCTGGAACTAGGCAATTTGTAAGGAAACTAAATTTACTGCTTACAGTTTCAGAGTCTGGGAAGTCCAACATCCAGTGAACACATCTAGTAAACGCCTTGTCCTGGTAGTGACCATGGCAACCCATTGCAACACATGGCAAATATGGTAGAGCAATGAGAGGAAGACTGTCAAATCATCTCCTTTTAAAGCCCTCAGAACCATTCCCATGACCACCATTATTAATCCATTCATTAGGGTATGGTCTTCAGAATCTAATCACCTCTTCAAGGCCTCACCTTTCAATTACCCACCTTCTTAACAGTTACAGTAGGAAACAAGCTTCTAATACATAAAACTTGGGGGACATAATTCAATCCATATTATATGTGGTAAGAGTGGGCATCCTTGTCTTGTTCCTATTCTTAGAAGAAAAGCTTTCAACTTTTCCCCATTTAGGATGATGTTAGCTGTGAGTTTGTCATATATGGCTTTTATTGTGTTGAGATATTTTCCTTCTATATCTATTTTGTTGAGAGTTTTTATAATGAAGGAATGCTGAATTTTATCAGAAGCTTTTTCTAGATCTAGTGGGATGATCATATGGTTTTTGTCCTTTGTTTTGTTGATGTGGTGTATTGCATTTATTGATATGCATATGTACCATCTTACATTCCTGGGATGAATCCCACTTGATCATGGCATATAATTATTTTTATATGCTGCTGGATTCTGTTTGCAATTAACTTTGTTGAGAATTTTTGCATCTACCTTCATAAGGGATAATTGGCTGTAGTTTTCTTTTTTCTGTTGTGTCTTTGTCTTTGGTATCAGGGTAATGCTGGCCTCACAGAATGAGTTTGAGAACACCCTCTGCTTTGACATTTTGGAATAGTTTGAGAAGGATTGGGATTAAATCTTCTTTCAAAGCTTGGTAGAATTCAGCAGTGAAGATATCCAGTCCTGGAATTTTCTTTTTGGGGAGACTACTGATTACTGATTCAATCTCATTGCTCATTATTGGTCTGTTCAGCATCTCTATTTCTTCCTCATGTAGCTTTGTAATATATATTAAAATCAGGAAGTGCAATGCCTACAGTTTTGCTATCCTTTCTCAATATTGATTTGACTATTTGGGGTCTTTTGTGGTTCCATACAAATTTTAGAACATCTTGTCCTACTCCTGTAAAGAATGTCATTGGGATCTAATAGGGAATGCATTGAATTTGTAGATCCCTTTAGATAGTATGACTAATTAAACAATATTAAGTCCATGAACATGATTCCAGTCCATGAACACAGTATGTCTTTACATTTGCTGTGCCGTCTTTAATTTATTTCATCAATGTTTCCTAGTTTTCCATTTACACCTCCTAAGTCTGCATACATATTCATCAGGAATACTGGGCTGTAGTTTTCTTTTCTTACGAAGTTTGTGTCTGGCTTTGGTATCAGGGTGATAATGTCTTCATAAAATGAGTTTGGAAGTGTTCCCTCTTCAATTTTTTGGAAATGTTTGAGGATGATTGGCATTAATTCATTAAATGCTTGATACAGAACTGATAAGTGAAACCATCTGATCCTGAGCTTTTCTTTGTTGGGAGGTTTTGACTGCTGGATTCAGTCTCACCAGTTATTGGTCTGCTCAGGATATCTATTTCCTCATGATTCAGTCTTGGTAGGTTGTATGTTTCTAGGAACTTATTCATTTCATCTATGTTATCCAGTTTTTTTGCATATAATTGTTCATAGCAGTCTCTTACAACCCTCTTTATTTATTTGGCATCCATTTTAATGTCTCCTCTTTCATTTCTCATTTTATTTATTTGAATCTTCTCTCTTTTTTTTTCCCTTAGGTAGTCTAGCTAAAAATGTGTCAATTTTTACCTTTTCTAAAAAAACAATTTTTAAAAATTTTCCCCTGTTTTTCTATACAGAACATTCAACCCACAGCAGCAGAATATACACTCTTCTCAAGTGCATGTGGAAAATTCTCAAAGATAGAACATATGTTAGGTCACAAAACAAGTCTGAATGAAATTAATAAGATTAAGGATAAGAATTGGTTTATTTCCTAAATTTGGTTATGGGGTATTGCTTTGATAAATTTGGTAAATCAATAAACTCCTTTAATTATTTAAAAGG
Organism: Galeopterus variegatus; assembly: GCF_000696425.1. Taxonomy (NCBI): domain Eukaryota; kingdom Metazoa; phylum Chordata; class Mammalia; order Dermoptera; family Cynocephalidae; genus Galeopterus; species Galeopterus variegatus. Next base: position 448,997 of record NW_007727014.1, read on the forward strand.
TGAAGCCTGTCAAAGACTTCTACTACTGTACTGAAACAATTTATATGGAGCTGCAGGTGCTACAGTCTTTACAATGGAAGATGGCTTAGGCTCCAGCTGGTTAGGAAACCCTCATTCGACACCACGCTCCAAGAACCCACTAACAAAATTAAGAAGATAAGGATAATACATTTGAGACCTTAATGTCTTTGAACTTTAGATAAGAAACTTTGATTTCAGTTTCTATTTTCTTTGGATACTCGAAAGGGCAGTGGTCAGTATTGAATAACAGCTTCACAAATATGGCAGTAAGACTCTTCTGGTATACTCCCAATATGACCCTCTAAAGAACAGCTACATCCCTGGCATGACCCTCAGCTTATGGAGAAAAGATCCCAATGTCAATTTTATCAGTAATAAACATAACATCTTGTCCTCATATCTGACTCCTCTTTTATCATAATTCCAAGTTGGTTCCAAGAACTTAGGTGATGAAGTTTCCCTAGAACCTCCAATAGCAGAAAATGCACAATTCTGGCTACTCACTCTACATATAACAATAAAAACAATAATAATAACAAAAAATTTACCATTAAGTGTTAATTACTCTGCTATATGGATCATGAACATTTTCTTTAGTTCTCATCATAACCCTGAGAAGTAGGAATTATCTCCATTGTTTATTTGTGTGTTTTGGAAGGTGAGGAAGCTCATCCAAAAGGCAACAGGATGGAAGTCACCCAATAAAAATGGGCTTGGGTACTTTCTAACTCTTGCTCCATAATAAATACCACTAACCTTATTTTCCAGGCCTTTTGCCTGCAATGATGGTCAGCTCCCTTCATAAATGTGCTCTCCCCTCAGAAGGGTTATAGTTATATCAATGTTTTTATATTTAACTTTATATACAAGTGGCCAATTCCTTTCCTTAGTACTCACTCAAATTCTTTCACTGACTTTGATGGCTTGATCTAGAGCACAAAGTACTATACTTATGACTGACTCAGCATACCAGCCAAAAAAGTCAAGGTCAGTTTCTATCCCTGGTAATTGTTGAAGCAATTATCACACTAGGAGTCACAGCCTAGAAATCCTTACTAGTCTAGAACAGGGATCAGCAAACTCTGACTGGTGAGCCAAATCCAACCCACTGCCTGTTTTTGTAAACAAAATTTTACTGGAACATAGCTACACTTACTCGCTTACTCATTGTCTATGGCTACTTTCACAATACAACAGCAGTGTTGAGTAGTTGCAACAGAGACCTTAAAGTTCACAAAACAGAAAATATTTACTATATCGCCCTTTACAGAAAACTTTTGCTGACTGCTGGTCAAGATATGGAGATTGATTCCATATTCTCAGTGCTCTAAATATAAGTGTAATTCTTTCTCACACATGGTCCTAAGCTATATTCCTTACCTCCATGAACTTTCATCGTGTTGACAGCAGTGATGATGGTTGGAGCCCTGTTTTCTTACTTCTAATCAAATCATCTTTCAATCAGATTCCTCTGCTAGCAATTCCACCAGTCTTCAACTATAAATATTCCAATGGAAGTATTTTCAAGGGATGTATAGAAATCTTTCAGTTACTTACATTTAAAAATAAGTTTAGAGTTAATGATTGAATACTCTCATTCTTTAAAAAGTATCCAGTTATTTGAAATAAAACAGACATGTTATGAATGAATTACTAATATGTGGTATTAGCTGACTATACAACATAAACTCTCTAGATAATGGCTAAATCTTCCATTTCACCCTAAAGTACTGACAACCCAGCATGCGGCTACTGATATTTGAGACATGTTTTCTAATTTTCAAAAGGTCTTATTGAATGATGTTCATGAGGAGGGAAACTAACATTTGCTGATTGCCTAATACATGCTTTTTACAGATGGTACATCATGTAGATTACCTTATCTAGCCTATGAAGTATTATTACCCTCTTTGTATAAATAAAAACATCAAACTTAGAGAGGGAAACAAGCGTGCCCCTAATGTCAGAGTCTAGATTTAACACTTCTAAGGGAGGAATAATTCTACAACTCCCAAAATGTCCTTGAATTAAATGAACTCAAACTCTACAAGGTTCATTTTATTGGAGGTGTTATTCGAAATAGCTAACAACAGGTATAGCACCAACACCTACCAAAACCAAACTCCTTCTGTGCCCAGTCATCCCCTCTTTGTTGCTGGATGGTGAGGAATTCTGAGGAATTCTGGGAAAGAGTCTGGGATGGTAGTACAGGCAATAAGAAAGCTCAGGAAAGCATATGAGGGCACTTCAAAAAGTTCATGGAAAAACGGAATTAAAAGACAATACAAATATAATATCTCCGTAAATTTTTTTGAAGACCCCTCATATATTCCCCAATCGGTATAGAAGCATTTCAATAACTGGTACAACTGCGTCAGTGCAAACTTGCTGAAAAATAAATTACGCAGAAGCATAATCAAGACTAATCACAGACGGTATGTGATTGAATAAATTATAAGGGAGCAATACGCTCATTTTAGTTCTCAGTGGTAGGTTATGACTGTTACAATGTTAATTTAGCTGAACAGAAGAAGTCAATGTTTCTCAAATCTTTAACCCATTTTCTTGACAGTGTTTTAGCATACTTCTCTATCACACACAGATTGTTTGATAAACCACTTTCATGCTATTAATTGTGATACCTGGAGTTTCAGTGATCTAATTCTTAGTGTATTAAATAAACATCAACTAAAAAATGCCCTGTGTCACATATTGGGATAGTCATCAACTCTGTAGAGCTCTGCATGTGTGTCATAAAAAGCACAGATTTTAATGACTTATTGGAATGATGCTGCACAATAATGTGTTTAGTCCTTCTCTGTAATAAGTAACTTAAACAAAAAGTCATTTTAAAAGCACCGCATTTTATAATTTAAAATCATATAAAATATAGAGAAAATATTTTTCATTTTAATGATAAATCACCATGTTATGTAAGCAGAACATTCTTGGAATATATTTGAAAATTATGTAGAGAAAAAAAGAAATGAAAAAGGGAGAGAGTACTAATTAAATATATGATAAAACAGATGTTTGAAACAGTGTCTTATCATGATTTTAACCAAAGTTATAAGATCATACGTACTTAATTTACTTTTCAATGCTATTTTAAAATAGCCTCTTTCACAAATACAGACTCTACAAAACAGTTCAAGCATCTCTCCTAAAACAACTTTCATTCCTCTTTTGATTTACTATGAAGTGTTTTATTTTGTAGATAATTACGAACTGAGATTAGTAACGTGGGATTATAACAAAAAGAAGTTAGGGATATATGTAGAGTACAGCAATAAGAAGAGTACCTTATGGGTACTCACATCATTTTACTTTTCTAAATTAAAAAATACTGATGCACATTGAATCGTCCTTCTTTTTGAAAAAAATAGGTCACAAGCAGTCATTTTGCTTTCCCTTGACATTAATGCAAACACGTCTCATTCCTTCCTGAATGCACTCTGTGTGAAACATGCTCTTTCCAGTCTTAAGAAGTAAAAATATCTCCACTGTTTAAAAGTCCTCATCTTGCTACTCAAAGGGAAACAAATTCTCAAAATGTCAATAGTCTTAGTTAGTCCACAGATAACTCACATTTTATTTTATTTTATTTTATTTTATTTTTTTTTTTTGTCTTTTGTCTTTTTTCCGTGTCCGGCAACGGATCGCAACCCTCAGTGTTGCCCCCGTACCGGACCGGGGACCGGCAACGGGATCGCAAGCCTCGGTGTTGCTCCCGCGCCTCGCTCAGCCAGTGAGCGGGAGCCGGTCTGTATGTGGGATCCGAACCCTCGGACGGGAGCGCCGCCACGCTTCCCAAGCGGCGCACTATCCAGTGCGCCACCGGGCCGGCCCTAACTCACATTTTAATAACATGAAACTGTACTTGAAATAATTGGAAAATAAAATTTAGAATTGACATTTAGTTTTGAGGCTACTCACCACTCCTGGCTTACAGTTGTAATAGCAATGCTTGGAAGCGTGGTCAAAGGTAGCGTGGTCGGCCTGGAGATGCCATCTCCCTCGGGGGTCCTTGCCCTTTCACCCTGTCTTTGGGACAGTGGTGGTAACTGTAAGTTTCCTGAGCAACACCTTCTCCCTCTCCAGAGGTCGATCCCAAGTGTGTTACTGGAAGAACTGTAGGATTTACTCAAGCTACATTCAAAATAATCTTTAACATTCTGGAAGAATCACAGGGAAAGAAAAAAGAAGAAAAAGAAAATGAAATTCAAATGTTTAAAATGATGGAGTGGAATAAGAAACTAAATGATCAAGCTGTCATTTATGAAGTCCCAATTCATTATCTCACAAAAGGAATCTAAACATTGATGACAAAGGCTTAGAGACAACAAAAAGGTGGGAGGGGGTGCTGATTCCCAACATTTAGAATAAACCTATTCATTGCATATTCCTGGAGATCTTTAGGCATGTAGATAATGTTTCCCCATTATAGCACATGGATTGAAGGGCTTCCTTCCCATCTTTCTCTTTATTGTTCCTTATTTTTTCTCTTTGTGTTTTTTAATTTGCTAAAATTAAATTTGCTAAATTGAAAATATATTTTGGCAATCAATGTTATCATTCTGTAATATGGGACTAAACTGTAATAGTTAAAGTATAATGTTCTTGTTTAGTGTTCTAAAGTAAAAAACATTTTCTATTTTAGGACAGCCAGATGTTGATAATTATGGGTGACTGACTGCTCTTATTCCTACAAAAGGTCTTCTCATGGTTGGTGATTTTATTTTTCATCAAATTATATAAGAATTCAGGAAAAGCATACGTATTCTTTATCCAGTCCTGAACGGCCATGTTCAAGTACACGCACTAGTGCTGACATGAATGAAACACTTGTGAGAAGACAAAGGCATTGTGCTGTAACCAATGATAAGAATTATTCATTCTTCCCATATCTCTTGGTGATTATGTTTCCTGGTGCTATTGGCAGAGGGAGTCCCAAACGAACCTGGTGTACCATTCATTCCACTTCAAGGACAGAAAATGTTCAGCACTGCAATGGCCACTGATAGCAACTTGAAGTTTAAAAGCTATAATTTTCACTCTACAAACTTATCTTAACAGGGAATAATGGAAGTCCTACCATCAGGCCAAAGTCTCTCACCTGAAAATCACTCTGGGGCCCTAAAAAGATAGGTACTTCCTACTAGCCCTCAGACTAGACTTAGGAGGACCTGAAACTAGACCTCTTAAGGTTTAAACAAACAAAAGTTCTCTACCCTCGACTCCGCCACCTGACCAACCCTATCCTCGTTCGTGCAAGAATAATTAACTCAAGTTTGAGTATCTAGCTGGGTTCATTTAACAAATACATGAAGCACATCTATTATAGTTTTGCACCATGCTACTTAAGAAGGATACAAAAGGGCTGGCCGGTTAGCTCACTCAGTAGAGTGTGGTGCCGATAACACCAAGGTCAAGGGTTCAGATCCCTATACCGGCCAGCTGAAAAAATAAGGGGGGGGACACAACAGTAAGAAGAGGTACAGTATCTGTTCTCACAGAACCTATATTCTAGTGATTTATACTTGTCTGATCCATTCAAGACTATATCTTGATTACGGAAATCTGGGCAAGAAAAGATTGACAATTTTCAGGAGCCCCACTCTCCCTATCTGGAAAGATATCATCATATTTTCCTGTGCATGACTTAAGTTTTGAAATACAATTTATTTGAAATTTAGTAGAACCATATTTCAGTAACAGGAAGAAAGCAAAGTAAGCTAGAATTTTCCAGACTTTGAAATATCCTGGAATGCATCTGAGTTTTACTGTTTAGTAACTAGTTATTATATTAAACCCTCTGTAGGCCTAGCACTTACTGCATGGTGGGGGGGGAGGGAGGTGTTAGAAATTAGAAGCTGAAGGAAAAGCTTATTATATATGTTTCTTTCTTAAAACACAAACTAGCTGAGGAGAGAGACTATACAAAATCTTTCTGAAGAGATTTAAGAACAAACTAAAAGTCAGGAATCATAGCTGCAAATCATTCTAGTTCCAAGTATGCATGTAAAGAAAGTACTGGTTATCTAGAAAGCAAAGTCTTGACTATATACTTTACATCTTATGCGAGAAACACTGTAGTAAAGAACAGAAATACGGATATCATTTAGCTAAACTATCAATCACCATAGCCTCCTAGGAAAGCTATGGGATATTTTTCTCTTTTAGAAAAAGGAAATATTGCCAACCAGGTTTAACTTTAGTAAATTAATTAAACGGGTACTTATTTTGGTACTTGTTGTTTGAAAATAGCAAAGTCACACCTACCACAAAATACCTTCCATAGTAATTGCCAACAAGCTTGAATTTATGGATTTGAAGTCATTCTTTGAGTTAAAAGGATTTGTTTCAGAAGACCTCAGTTAACATGAAAATGCATTGCCACAAAAGAAGAACATAATGGTACGGTTTTTTAGAATTAAATTAAATACTGAAAACATTAAAATGTTGATATTATTTTGCAAACACTCATTAACCCATGCAGAGTTAGTCATAATTACCTCAATCTGTAATTCATACCCATAACTTATATACTACTACTTCAAAATTACTAACAACTTCAAAGGCAAAATCTAATTCAGTCAATCCTCAGTTACTGAATTTGTGATCTTGAACTTATTTTCTTATTTTAACCAGCATGATTCTGACAAACTCTACACCACTCATTATGTCAAAGATTCTTAGTAAAAGGCGAAAGATTTATACATTTTGAAGAGAAACAGGAGCATTCAAAGATTCTTAGGAAAAGGAACATTAATTTGAATGTTACCTCTGGAAATTACAATTTTTCAAATGTGTCATACTCTCAAAAATTCACCCAATATCTGAATAATCCCTAAGGAAACAACCTAGTTTGGGATTATCCTCATGTTCCTGAATAATTGTTTGTTTAAAAATCAATATTACAAAAGGTTGTCACAAAGAAAAAGCTAAAGTGAAACTCTGCACCTAAGTAGGAAGTTCTCAGGGAGGAGGGGAAGGGACACCAAAGGGTGATCTCTTTGCCCTATGCCCATGTCAAAAGCAACCAAGTTAGGACCACTGAAACATCCAGATGAGACACATTAGTGCCTAAGTAGTGAGGTTTTGTTGTTGTTATTGTTATGTTTTGTTTTTTGTTTTGTCTATTTTAGTCATTTTTGGAGATTTCTCTAATTTTTGAATTCTTCCAGTTAAAGTCATGGTTAGAAACAGGATAAGGTATTTCCAAGGACTTCTAGTGACCTTAGTTAGGTTAACATTCAGTTTGGAGCACAGTCCAAAGGTTTTCAAACCTTATAAAATCAGAAATGGCAGTTATGATAAGCATCAAATGACCCTCAGAGCCCTTAACAAGGCTAAATGTCACAATGTTCCATGAGACAATAATAAAGGTAATTTTGTCTTTGAAAAATGTGGTTTTGTCATAGGCAGCCACCATCAATTACAAGGGTAGTTTGCCTGGAGGTAATTCTTACAACTCTTACTAACTACTTTTCCTTCTTTCAAATAGTCTCCTGATGTTTGTGATTAGAAATGCAAAACTATAACTGGGGTATAGATGTGGATATTTGTCTTTTGATTAAAATACTATACACACACATTTATATACACACATGCACATGCACACATACATATTATGTATGAGTATGCATATATGTCTATATTATACATGTACATATATGTACTAAACAATAGTATAGTTTTACATATATAAACATAATAACTATAAACAACTGTACTTATATAGCCAATTGTGTGTGTATGTATATATATACTTATATATATACATTAGCTATTCTCTCACTCTATTTCTCTCATTTGTACACATATCTCCTGGTTCCTCTTTCCTAGTCTCCTTAGCCTTTTTCCTCTTTTCAGCTCCTCTGCAAACCTGCAACTCCCTCCCCTTTAAACTATTTTATAGTCCTTTTACTCATAATTAATTGCTTGTGTTCAGTACTTGAATAGCCTCACTTCTGGAACATATGCAAAGTATTGAATGCATGCTGCTCCTATGATATTCATCACATTAAGTTTTCTATTAAAGTTATTTGTATACTACAAGTATATGAAGGCAGGAGTCTCAGTCCATTCATTTATGTATTCCCACAGACCCAAACGTAGTGTGTCTTGCACACAGTAAAGGCCTTTGCACTCACTGTTCCCTCAACCAGAAATATTCCTTCCCCAGATCTTCACAGGGCTTAGTCCCACACTGCTATGTCCTCTCAGCCAACATGCCATCTCCTCAAATTGTCCTTCCATAAATACTTTATTCTCACTACCTAATCATCCTTTGTGCCCCTTACCAACTTCATTTTTCTGTATAGCCCTTATCATAGGTGGGATTATTTTATAATTTATTAATGTATTTCTGTCCTCCCCTCTAGAATGCAAGCTCCAAGGGGACAAGAACTTTTTGCAATTTCTTGCTGAATCTCTAAAACCTAGAACAACGTTTGTCACATGATAGGTGCTAAATTAATAATTAGATAAATGTTTAAATCATTGAATAAAAATTTTCTAAGTTGAAATAAATGACAATATAATAAAATATCTCTGGCTTAAGGGTGAAAATTTACTTCAAGGGTGTGGTATATAAAATACATAGTCTGCTAAGTTGCTCTTGTTGTGAGAGAAGAGACACCATATGAAACATTCAGTATGATTATCTGCATTGTACTTGAAAGGTTGAATTACACAGTGGGAAGTCTAGGTCACTACAGTCCCCTAGAAACAAAGGGCAAGCCACAAATGGAGCCAAATGTGTAATTTTAAATTTTCTAGTAGCCACATTAAAAAAGTAAAAAGAAACAGGTGAAATTTATTTTAATAAAATATTTTACTTAGCCTAGTATATCCAAAGTATTATCATTTCAACACGTAATCAATATCAAAAATATAAATAAAACATTTTGCATTTTTTTATATTTGCACTTGTAAATTTAAAATCAAGATCTATTTTATGCTTACAGCTCGTTTCCATTCATACTGGTGCTTAACAATTACATGTAGCTAGTGGCTACCATACCGGACAGAGTAAACCTAGATAATATTTATCCACTCTGGTGGGATTAATATTCATTAAATGTGTTTTTCTCTTTTTGCAAATTCTTGCAGGCAACCTTTCTCCTCTTTGACTGTGACAACCATTCCCTCAGGAAGGGTCAGGATTGTTACTCTAAAAATGCAAAGAGGAAAAAAAAGTGATTCGTCCATCTTTCATGAATGAAATGCGTTGCTCAGTTTTATTCTTCCAAAAAACAGAATCCTAGAGCATACAGAATACAAACAGTATTGGGGAAAAAATCCAAAATCCAACCTTTTTTTAAAAAAAAAAGAAAAAGGATTTCTAAATTCCAGAAGTTTCCCTTAGATAACCTGAGCAGAGCATGGACGTCTAAACATAGCTTTTTGTCATTGGTACTGAGAATTTAGACTATAACTTAAGGGAAATCCCCTTCTGGTCCAGGAACAGGAAAAGGAGGGAAAAAAAAAAGGAAGAAAATATTGTTACCAGTAATGAGACTAGAACATGTTAACTAGGTTCCTCAAAACACAATAAAGTAAAAATGGCACTGGCAATGGAGTGTGTTTGGGAGAAAAGATCCTAAATAACAGACCTAACTCTCCTTCTGTGCCTATGGGTCCTAGACATTCCCATAAGCCCCATAGGGACAGAGACAGGAAGCTGAGAATTAGCCCCAACATGCCTGCTGAAGTTACTGCAGCGTGAGAGGCAAAGGGACCATGGGATCCATGGGGTGAGCTACAAAAGGTAAGAGCTGGAGAGTGAGTCGAGCAGAGTCTTTTAAATGAGCAGAACCCCACCGAGAGGTTAGGTGATGAGCCCAGGCAGGTGGCAGGAGGCCAAACTCTCAGTGAGCTGAGAAGGTGCACTTGTCATGCTGACAGCAATCATCACCGGTTGTACCTGCCGCCACACCTAAGCAGCACTGGACCAAGGCAGAGACTGACTACCGAAGACCTGGGAAAATGAGCTATTCCTCAACTGAACAACAGTAGGGGCTAGTGGAAAAGGACAATACAAAATAAGGACAATACCACACACCCCTTACATCCCTGCTACTATAACATCATGTAATGTTGTTTCCTGCTTTGCCCATAAGTCACATAACTAAAGGGAAGGAGTACGAACTGGGAGAAATCCTGAAAGAGTGTGCATTTCCCCAAAAGACACAATTTTACATTAATTGGCAAGTTCAAGTCCCTCCCAGCCTCTCCTCCATCTGTGAAATAGAAGCTTAACAAGATGACCTATTACAGAAAGCAAAGAAAATCACTCATTTTTCCTCCTTCCCTCCCTTCTTTTCTTTTGCACATCTGATTAGTGACACACAATTTTTAGTTCACTTAAGAACAGTAACTTGATAAGGACTAGACAATTAAAGACACACTAATGGGGGACTGGTCAATTGAAAGCAAAGAGATCATCTCAGCTGACTAAGATCTAAAGCTATGATGATGTTGAATTTATAGAATTCTTCAGATGACTCAGAGCAGGGATTCTCAAACATAATGTACCTACCTTGTCACCCTGGGATTTTGTTAAAATACAGTCTGATTTGCAGGTCTGAGATGTGGCCTGAGACTCTGCATTCCCAATAGTGATGCTAATGCTACTGGTCAAAGGATCACACTTGAGTAGCAAAGACCTAGAGGATGTGTACATCACAAACTTCTTAGGAGTAGTTGTGAAAGACCCTACAATTGATAGTCACTTTCAAGGGTTATCTGCACATGGGAAAAAGTATGGAATAAAGTCATCAGAGGACTGGTAATGTAAACAGTGTGGAAAAAGGAATTATCTAAGATTTAGGATATAAGCATAGCCTGAAGATTGGTGGTTATATGAATAAAAACCGCAAAGCTGAAACTCAGCCTCTCTCCAGACTAGAGAGGAAACTGTTCCTGCTGTCTGCCTTGCAGAATGCTGGGTCAAGGCGCTGATGATGTCTGTGTCATAGAAACACCTAGTCACAGAGTGGCGGTGTTAAATACCCTTGTCTGCCCTCGGAATGGAATTATCAAGTGACTTCTTTATTGAACAGACCAACTGTGGGTGGAATTTGGTAACCCTGCCTTTTAGAACTTACGTCATCGGCCGTCACTGTCATCACACTCCTGCTCTTCTTCATTATAGAGGTGGAGAATATCCCCTCTTAGGATGTCTGTTACTCAATGCAGCCTTGCTGACAATTTTTAAAACCTACAGGAGGAAAAAAAGAAAAACCCAACAGTTGTGTATCCTTAGGTAAATAAAAAATACATACCATATTCTCTCACCTAATATTTGAAATATATACCAAATTCACACATAAACAAATATCACAATTTACCAAGCTAATTAAATTTGACATGCTGAGAAAAGAGGTTCGTAAAATACAGAAATCCAAGATATCGGTGAAAAACTATTTGGAGGGAGAGAACAAGAATAGAGAGTAACAATCAGCTCCCAAATAATCAATGGTCATGAAGAAAATAAAAATAATATGCATTTGTGTAGGGCTTTATAACTTCCAAAGTACTTTCCCATAAAATATTTAATTTGATTCCCGTAACAGTCTGTAAAGTTATTTTAATCTTTTCTTCTACTAAGAAAACAGGGTCAGAAAAATGATTTGGCCAACCAAGGTAACACAGCTAAAAGAGATCCAGAATTTAAGGAATATGAGCCCTTGAGACTGTCAAAAAAAAAAAAGAAGAAGAAAAAAGAAAAGAAAAGTAAACAAATACAAAAAAAAAAAACACATGAGAGAAAAAAATTGTAATCTCAATTTTTACCACCAGTTCACACCTCTCATATGTATAAGCACATAGTTAAGTAGGCAAATATTCATCACAGAGAATTTTAGCAACCAGTAATCAGAAAGAGCTAGAATTTCCTGGTTTAAATCACACAAATCCGGCCATTTTGAGGTAGATGCTGCTGTTCATGACATTTGTTTTGTGCAGATCATTGGAAGTCACTTCAGAAACAAAGACTCCCAATAACATTACCAGAATTAGGAGTGCACCCTGATTGTGCAAGCTCCAGAGGAAACCTGGTAACTGGTTTATGAAGACTCAAGCTACTAAAACAGACCCAAATTTGAAGTTCGGTCATGCAGTAGACTACAAGAGAACATGAAGAATTCTGAGTTTGAAGAATTTAACTGAAAAAGATATACCATAAAAATTACCCAGTTCAAGAAGTGTTATTCCAGATGATGGTTTCATGGATTGTGCTATCAAAAATGTCCTGTATTGGGGCTGAGCACAAGAACTCCTATATGTTTTCTCGTTCTGTACATTTAAACTCTTAATGCATGCCTCATTTGAAAAGTCTGCTTCTGTAACGTGAAGATATATATAGATTAAGAGTGTGATGGAATGGTAGCTATGTGACTAGGAATACTAAGTAGTGGCATTGTACCATCACCCGGGAAACCAGGGTTGAATTTCTAACACATAATTTGACTATATTATGCAGGAGCTGGCAGTGAAACTGACAAAGTAGATAAGGGAACAGGGGGGAGGGAGAAACTTTGCCTTTAAAAATGTTCTAGGGGGAGAACCCCACAGATTTCTCAGGTATTTAATTTAATATACCAAGGAAAAGAATTTCCTCAACATAAATCCAGGAAATGATTACAAGTACTATGCTCTTCTAATGCTGACCAAACAGCAGCAGGCAGAATTTTAAAGCATTTACTCAAAGGCTACTTGAAACCTAACAAAAGTAGACAAGTAACAGAGATATTTTGTCACAGTTACATTCAATCTTGAGTGCCTCTATAGGGTTGAACTTGAAAAAAAGAAAGTTTACATTCCTAAGTTTAAAAAAAGCAAGATTCAAATTGGTTTCAAATGCAGGATACATAAGTATACATACTCAATGATTATAATTCTGTAAAAATGTGAGCATAGGAAAAACTATTTTAAAAGTTTTGTGAAATGATAACAGTAGAAATCATATAAGGATTATAGGAGGTTTTCTTTTTATGAGGTAGTGAGTAGAATTTGTTTGATGGAGATAATACAGAACAATATGGTGTTCAAAAATATAAGAAGAAATTTAATATGCCAAGAGTGTAATACCCGTAGGAAGATGCCATGATAAGGAAACTGACAACACGCAGAAAGACAAAATGTTCCAGGGTAACATCAGTAGTAGATCTTTTGGCAAGGAAGAGTATTTTGTAATGTCTGAGCCATGGAAATAAATTGCTTTATGATAATTTGAGTGTGAGAGCTTACTGGGTAAATTCATGTGCCTTCAACCAGGAACATGTCCTGGCTAAGAAAAAGCAGGATCACGAGTTACTAGGCAGTTTTCCAAATGTTCTACAATAAAAATAAATTACTTTTATATTCAGAAAGAAAAAGAAAGGCAACATCTATTATATAAGACAAGAAAGAAGAAAGCAAGAGATTATTTTCTAGATATTCCTCATCTTCTCCTTCAAATCCACCTTACCCCTTCCCCATCCTGGTCTGAGCCTTGTCAGGCTGGTCCTAGGGACTGCATACATGGTCTCTCTAGCCCTCTGGCTCCTGGGTGTGTGCTAGCTTTCTGGTGCTTCATCTTCTCTTTTTGGTTATCTTCAACCCTGCCCACACCTTTTGTAAGTAGTACTACCTACATTACACTCTCTTTCGCCCTCTTTGGGAGTGCAGTCTGTTTCCTCCTAAGACCCTAACTGATACAGACTTACTCCCCAAACTTTACAAAGCCAGAGAACTATTTTAAAATATCCCCCTTCAATGCCTAGCACAGTGACACAAGGAGTATCTCAATAAATAATTGTTCAAAGAATAAATGAGTAAAATCTAGTTGGAGTTACAGAATGGTTTTAATTATTTAACAAAAGAAGGTCAGAAGGGTTTATCTCAGGTTGCTTTCATGAGGCAGAAATAGTTTTATATCCTCACTGATGGGTAGCAATGGCAGTTGTTTGGGAATTCTGAAAAACATGAGAATAGGTATTATACATGCTGTATTACTGCTGATTGTTGGTGTCTGTTGCCTTTCCTTTAGGCTAACGTAGATTGAGGATTTACCTTGAGCCAATTTAAGCACTCTGTATATATGATTTCAATGATCTCATAAGAGCAATCAGCCAAATGAGGTTGGCACAATTATTTGATAGGTGAGGAAATCAAGTCATGGAACGGTAATGAAACATGCCCAAAGTCACACACTCCACTGGTTAAGACCAGAACATTCTGGTCCTAAAACCTATCCCTATACAGCTAATTGGGTCTTATTCACATCTTTTCAAGGTAGAAGTAAATAAAATGATTTTTATTTCTTTTTTTTTTTTTTGATGTTGGAAATACAAGTTAAGTTGATTAGTTTTCTGGAAACATACTCTCTAATAATGTAAAGACGAAAAGGAGTAATTTTTTAAAAGACTGAAGTTCTAAAAAGCTACAAATTTAAGGCAAATGTTGTAAACGAAGGAACAGGTCAGGCTCTCTTAATTTGAGATTATTTTTCCATTATAAAATTTGCTTCTCAATTAATAGAACATGATACACTTCATTAAAACAAAGTATTTCTAAGAATTTTTTATTTTATTTTTTGTATTTATTATTTTTTAGTTTATTAAGAATTTCTGAGGTGATAAGTTAAGTATGGCGACTATAAATTCCATTGCTGACATACTTTTACTGGTTTTCCCTGTGGTTTTATATTTTGCTACCTAGTAGATGCCTTTAAGCTTATATTAATCCTTCATAACATTTTGTTGTGTTCAAAGATTACAATATTCATTAAATAATTGTACCTTTTCCTCTTTCTTCTTTCTCCACAAAGATTTAAAGGTTAAAATGAGGGAAAGAACAATAGCTGCCATAGCAAAAGTGTGAATTTCACCTTTGACAGGTTACCTTTATCAGAACTAGTGATTCTTGGCTGATACGAATTTCAATTAATAATGTTAACCATTTAAAAATCCTACATAAGGAGCAGAGAGCCAGTCCCCTCCGTCTGGAAACAGGCAAGAAACAGAGCACGCCCGGGGTCCTTAGGCAGGAGCCCAGGGCAGCATCCCCCCCTCACAGAAACAGGAAAGGAGCACACTGAAAACATCACTTCCACGCCAGGTGACCCTCCATAGCCAGGCTGCTGCAAAAGCGGCTCCACACCACAGCAGTAGCCACAGCTGCCATCCAGGCAGCCTGCCAGACAGTCCACTGCAGTGACACAAGCAGAGACTGGAAAAGGAAGAGGACAATCTCTCTCCTCAAAGCCCACTCCAGCATAACAGGAGAAGCAAATACTCTACCATGCCCCTACTTTATTTCTGATTTTAGTAATTTCTGTCTTCTCTCTCTCTCTTTTTTTTTTTTTTTGGTCAGTCTAGATAAAGGTTTGCAAATTTCGTTGATCTTTTTGTAGAATCAAAAAAAAAAAAAGACTATTATGCAGTCTACAAAGCACCATTGATGTAAATAATTTAATTGAACATTAAGTTTACATAATTCTTTTAGGATATAATAATCTTTATATATACTGTGTAACTTGTTAAATATGTAAGTATTATTCATTTTCTTTGACCAACTTCATGACAGGAGATTGAAATCAAGCTCAAAACTCATTTCTCACTATGATCTAAGTATTTTTCCTTACTTTATTCCTTTTTTGCCTCTCTTCTCTTTGAATTTTCTAAAATAAGATAGTTAATTTGAATTTTCTAAATCAGATAGTTAAGAACGTTTTTGTTCTCAAGAGTTCACCATAATATATTTCTATATTATTAAATAAAATAAAATAAAAATAAATAAATAAATAAACTTTGCAAAAAAAAAAAAAAATCCTATGTAATGAATACATCCTAGACAAAACCATGCAGAAATAAGTAAAATAAAGGCAATATTTTGAGTTCTTAAAATGTTACTGCTTTCCAATTTAAAGATTGTTCTATATTATGGAGGCAACATTCAAAAAGTTTCATTTTGCTTTTTGTACCATTGATTTATTTGAACACTCTGAACTCAGTAGAATGCAGATACAAACTGGTTTTAATTTTTCTCCAGTAACTTCTTTCCATCTGCAATGTCAAATCTATTTCCTAGTCCTCAAAAGTTCAGAATGATTCCATGGTTCCAATCTTATAGCCACTTTAAAACTACATCCCCTACCCCTTCCCCAGCCCAGTGGCCAATGTATAGGGCTTGGAGTGAGAACAGGGAACAATCTACTCGTTTATTCCTCTTCCATCCTTTACTCTTCAGGTTTTAGCTCCTTTCACACTGTGGCAGAGTAAAATAATTAATAAAAAGGGGCAAAAGTCTTTTCACTTAACTGGGCATTTAATTGCATTTATCTTTTGAGCACCACTGCTTCTCTGGCAAAATCAGACTGTACACTGATGCCTTCTCTAAGGCGGGTGTCCAAATGCTGGCTCTCTTCTTAGGGGCAAGTAGGAGCTTTCACACTGGGAAGAAATAACTTTTCTAGTCTCATCAGTTCTCACCGCCATTGGTACACAATGAAACTCTTGCTTGTAGGGACCCCTTGCCCAATAGTCTACTCTCTTGATTGGAGTAATGACATGATGGCTCAAGCTACAATGTCCACTTGATCCAGAATGATCCCAAGCATCCTTGTCACACCAAGAGGTGAATATATAGGCTGCTTTGCTGCTATTTTTTCTCTCCACCCTGCTATATCTCTTCAATTCTCTTTCTCTTTGCTCAAGAAGACACAAAGAGCAGATAAGAAAATCTTCTGCATAAGTGATCGATGGAGAAGTAAGATACTGTCAGTTATTTGCCAATGTCTTTCAGCCCCAAGCCCACCATTCTAAACTCCTCTTTGATGCTGGGGCCAAGACATTGCAACATACATTTCACAGATTCTCTTCCCAGCTCGCTTCCTTTAGGTGCTGACAGTGGGACTCATTGGTAGGAAACTGGAAGAAGAGAGTTGGAGAGAAAGGACCCTCTTCCTCCTTCCAGAAGTATGGGCAACTTGAGCACTCCTTCTTGGAAGACCCAGAACCAGGCACATGACACCCCCCAATGAGGTCTTCAGTGTGATCCCTTGGTGGTCCCAGCTCCTACATTGGTGAGTCCTCCTTCTCACTCCAAGACTCTTCCCCCCTTTTTTCTCTCAGCCCTAGGAATGGCAGCTGCCTCTTGCAATTAACTAATCTTTGGGTTACCTAGCTGTCTCCTTCTCACTTTCATCATCCAATATCTGTGTCATCAGTTTCTTGTATTAAATTCCTTTTGTTTTCCTAATTGGAACCTAAGGGATACAGAAGTTAACCTTGAAGGCACACCCCTTCTCTAGAAGTGGTCCTTCCACTGGTCCTTCCTACTGGTCCTTCCAGTAGGCCAATAACTCACTTCTCCAATGCCTCTTTGCATTCCCTCCTCCCCTGACCCAAGTTGATTTAAATGAGAGCTGAGTGGTTGCCAGGCTGATGACTGGTATCAGAATACGTCTGGCAACCTCTGTCTGGCTCAGAGGAAGGTGCCTGACTATATTTGTGTACAGCTGTCCCCAGAGAATGTGAGATACTTTGATGGCTCTTAGTCCATTCTTCTGGGTTACAGTTGCCCTTTCTAGTTTCATGGGAAAAGTCCTGCTCATCATGCTTTCAGATGTGAAAATGTCCGTTTATGAAATGATGATAATGTAAGGAAGCACAGGTATGTCTTTCTTTTGTTTCTTAATGGCCTTAACTGAGAAAACTAAAAATTTTCAATTCTACATTAGTCCTCTAATTCTTTGGAAATTTTACTGGCTCATAAAGTATAAACACCTAAGGATGTTTACATTATACCAGTGGCTCTTAACGTTTTGAAATAACTAGCATAAAGTCCAGTTCAAGAAAAGGAGGGTTTTCTGGTTTGGGTTAGCATTTAATATAGTAAGAACTGTGGGAAGAAAGGTTGGAAAAGAGGAGTCTGAACTGCTGTCTCCACTTGCAGCCCCCACATCCCCTAGTTATAGCTATCTACTTCACTCTGAGTCTTCAGTTTGCTCAACTCTCAAATAAGTTATTTATTTATTAATTATTCATAAACTTTATGAATTTAATAATGAAATTCTAAGAAGCTAGAAGAAATAAACACAAATTTTAAAAATCAACTTTCAAGACTCAACAATTGTACAAACAGGTCCAGAATTCGATACACTAAGTGTTACACTCCTCCCCTGAGTTTGCACCTACTGGTCTCAGCACGCTTTCAGAATTCAGCACTGCTGCTTTCCGCTTGAATATGGGGGAGATAAACAGGAGAGAAACATGTGCTTCCTCCTAAGAATTACTGGAGTGGGGTGATGCCAGTAATGCAGAGGAAACAAATTTGAGGGGAAAATATTTTCTTTTTTTTTTTTTTTTTTTTTTTTGTGACCGGTAAGGGGATCACAACCCTTGGCTTGGTGTCGGCCGCACCGCACTCAGCCAATGAGCGCACGGGCCATCCCTATGTAGGATCTGAACCCACAGCGGGAGCGCCGCTGCGCTCCCAGGGCCGCACTCTTCCGAGTGAGCCATGGGGTCGGCCCGAGGGGAAAATATTTATGTGTAATAAGAAAAGTCATTTTCTGTGTAAAACTGTGCAAGACTATAAACATCTGCCATTTAGATATAAATACTTCTTGGAGAGAAGAATCAGTTTGTTCAATTAGGTAATAAGTATCAAGGACTCTTGAAATAAAAATTGAAAAGTATTAGGAATTAATGATTAGCTCAGCCTGAGAAAATGATAAGTAACAGAGAAATAATGGCATTCTTTTAATAGTCCTCAGACGGCAAAGTAGCTAGGATAAATGCTGCTCTGAGTAAAACGTGTCTTCTGAATAACCACTTAAAACCAATTTCTACTATAAACTGTGCTCTTTGTAAATTACTAATAGGCAACAAACTTGAAATCAATACACACATGTTGACAAAAAGTAAAAAAAAAAAAAGAATTCTTACTATGCAATTTGTTTGGATGAATGTTAATTTCCAACAATAAAACCACAGAGAGAAAGTGACAAATTAATCCCATGTTTCTCCTTGTATAAATAATGCCCTAATGGATTTTTTTAAATGAATTTCTCTGCAGTAAATACTAAGTGGGAAAGTTTTGAAGAGCTGATTTATTATTCCTATTTTATTTTAAAAAGTAACTAGTACCACTAATTAATCTTTTATAGTTTAACATATCATAGGTGTCATATAAATTGTTTTGGTTTTTAGCCATTCCTGTTTTTATTTTAAATAAGGGGGAAAGAACAAAGAAGCCTTATATTCAAATCAGTGAATAATTTGGTACTGCAAGCTCTCTCAGCATCTGAAGGTTTTCATCTCTGAGTTATCTCTGTACCAAAATGAGGATATGATTAGGGAAGAATTACACATTTTCTACTATATCCTAAAATGAACTATAGAAGGCCTACAATTAGATGTAAAGGGAACATATGACTGCAAGATACTCAATTCACTTAATAAGTATTTGCTGGGTACCTGCTCATGCTCAGATTAGATCTTCTAATGCCACCCTCAGAGTTAATTAGAAATTTTCATAAATCTATTACAGTCTCTCTAAAATTTCAATTGATATTACTTTCAATGAGGGTATAAAATTGAATTGCGTTCATGATCCAAAATCCCCATTTCCATCCATTATGAATACTGACCACTTCTCAACAACAACAACAAAACGACTGAGAATCCAATATGTGGCAGAGACTTGCTAGATGCTGTGGGTAATACAAAGATGAATATGACACAGTCCTTGAACTTAAAACACCCACTGTCTAGTCTTAGGAGAGAAGAATCAATGATTATTCACTCCACAATACTTGGCATGTGTCAGGCTCACAGTGAGTGTGAGAAGTGCTGTGACAGGAATAAACAATGAGTTCATTAGGTGACAAATGAGTGAAGACCATCACTATGGGCAAGAAATTATCAAGGAAAGCTTCACTGAGAAGGCTACAGTCTTTTCACATGTACTGCAACTAAGGAACAAAGAAAGAAGCCCTTCTGCTCCCCCTCTACCTATTCTCCAGAGTGATCTTTTAAAAATACAAAATTCTTTATACTACTCCCCTTCTTCATATTCTTCATGTCTTCCTTTTATTTTTAGGATAAGGGAAAAACCCTTAATACAATGATTAATAACACAAGTCCCACAGACCTGGTCTCTGCTTGCCTTTTCAACCTCCTATTTTGGCTTCCATTTGTTTCCCCACCTTATCCCATCTCACTCTCCCCTTTAACTCCTTTTTCTTTGGTCAGACTGGATTTAGAGTTTGTCCAGCATGTCTTTCATGTCTCAAAACTTCTTTTACACTGTGATACATCCTCAATTTTTCCTGGCTAACCCATTCTTTAGCCTTCAGTTTTAATTTCATTTCTTCAGAAAAGCCTATAATGATTTCCCCTACTTGCCACAAGTTCTTATCACATTATTTTTGTTATCTGTAGTATTTGTCATAATTATATATTCACTTGTATGACTTCATAGTTTTATACCAACCAGAAGCTCATAGTGAATATTATTTATCACTATATCCCTTGTGTCAAGCAATAAATATTTGTTGACAAAATGTTTGAATGAATAAAATAGATAGGCATCTATGCCTCTTTCCAAATGTGCTAAAATCCCAAGGCAGCAAACAGAATCCGAATGCCTGGTAGACTACAAATATTAGCTCACCAATGATAAGTGTTACAGAATACATATTATAGGCATAGAATATCTTTGTGGCAAGCACTGTTCTACAGAGCCTAAATGTATCATCTCATGTAATTCTCACACCTATTTTGATCTCCATTTTACAGGTGAGAATTCTGAGGCACAGAAAGGGTAAATGACTCTTCCAAGCTCACTTATCTAGGAAAAGGCAGAGACAGGATTCATACCCAGGCACTATGCCTATAAAGCTCCTGAAATCAACCATTATCCTCTGCTGCTTCTAGAAAGCAACAAACAAGCATTATTTATTGGAGAACAAGCAGTAAATGAGGATAAATCAGGGCCGAGATACAAAGTATAATTGGGAATAAAAGTAGGATTTTAGAGCAAAGAGGGAAATGATTTTCTTTTAATAATAAAACAAAAAAGAGAGAAGACTTTGCAGTTTGCAGAACATATGGAGACTATGAACAGCTACTTTTCTATGTAATCAAATAGAAATTTACACTAAATTGGAAACCTTATGTGTATAAAACTGTAAATCTAAAACATAACTAAAAAGGCATAATAATTTCTCTGCTTTACCTTATGGTTGAACAAGAATTCACAGGTATTTTTTTCTTCTAGGTTAGGTCAATATCCAAAATTATTTTTCAAGTTAATATGGAAGATTCTTGACATCCATTCACAAGTGCTATGTCCCTAGACTTTTAAAATTGGCCACCAGATAATGCTATTCCGACATGTTTCATGGGGCATATGTGAGACAGACAGAACTTTGGTCAAACTCTTCTTTTTAAGCTCAAAGACGCCAGACACTCATCATTAATTTTTTTTTTCCTTTCTTGGGAAGAAAACTTAAAAAACAAAGTGCAACAGTTCATTACTGTTTTAAATAAGTAAGCATACAAAATTTCTGTGTACTCCTTTCTCAGAAATGTAAATACTACATCATTATAGACTTCCTCTGAGGAAGATCACAAGAATGTGAGGAATCTACCCAGGACCTCAAATGAATTAATGGCATGATATTTACTGGTTTAACTAAATTAATTAGATATTAACTTGGCCAACGATTACTGCATACTTAGAAGCAGACACCCTATTTTGTGCCAAACAGTCTGTCCCAGCCCCACTGAACGATAGGGGATCCATATCTATGAGGACATATAAAAAAAAAAAGAAGCAGTCTCAAAAGCAGAAGGCTGAAACTAATGTCATAATACCAGAATGCTGTGTAATATGATTTTGATAGAACATAAAGAAATGCAAAAAAACCTTTTTGATTGGTCTTTAAGTATCTTTATATTCAGAAATTGTAATTTCCTTATTTATTTTTAAAGATGCAAAATTAGGTTTGCCCTAAAAATGGACTCACCATAAATTTGACAAGCACCTAACACGTTTGATACGTAGAGGATGAGAGACCAGAGGAGTAGGTCCAAGAGGCTTAGCACCCACAATATCTCAATTTTTATCTATTTTACATTCTGGAGCTCTGTGTAAGATTTTATTTATCAAGAGGTTCTGACACCTATAAAGAAAAGCTTGGAAACCACTGCAGTACTGCCTATATTACCCCTCTCATTTTACTCCTTCATTGAAATACAGAGTTCTGTAAAAGTTGACTTGTGATTCACCTAGTTAGTAGCATAATTAGGATTAAAATTCCAGTAATCCAGCTTTTGGTCCACAGTTTGTTCCACTACAGT
Source organism: Galeopterus variegatus (assembly GCF_000696425.1). Lineage (NCBI taxonomy): Eukaryota > Metazoa > Chordata > Mammalia > Dermoptera > Cynocephalidae > Galeopterus > Galeopterus variegatus. Next base: position 471,379 of record NW_007727014.1, read on the forward strand.
GCCTACATCTGTTGTCTCTAAATTCTACAGTTGTCTTGTTTTGTTTTTAACAAAGGTTTACTTATACATTAAGGAGCATCCAAAAACAAAAACAAAAATGCTTTTGCACCAAGAAACTTATTTATGAATTCATATACCCGTTATAGAGGTATCTACAGGGTACAGTATCAGCATAGAGGAAGGCTATGTAAGTCTGCCTAGGAGGACCAGAGAAAGGATTCACAGAGAAGGTATATCTGAACTGTGTTCTCGTAAGATAAGTAGAATTTTATCAGGAAAGTGAAGGACAATAAATATTAACAAAACAAGACTTTTTGCTGATCCTCAGCTACCAGTAAGAGCTCAATTAGTGACTATGGAATCTTTCATGAGTCATTTGATCCTTCTAAGCATGCATTTCTATTGGTGAAAACAATTTGTTGCATGTATTCCTGGTATGACCGCAATAATACATGATCAATATAAGAAGTGTTAAAATGCTGTATGCTATTAGGAAGGCAAAAACAATAATATTTCTGGTATTAGTGATAGACATTTGCAGATCCTCCACTAGAAACCATATTCAATGCTAGCCAGTACTGTGTACAGGAAAGCTCCCTGAAACTGGATTCAGAAAAGTCTGGGTTGTGTTTCCAATCTGTCACGTATTAACTGTGGTACATTCAGCAATTTATCTGACCTCTCTGAAACTGTTCTTATTTATAAAAATAGAGACAATGCTTCCTATCTCACAGGGTTATTGGGAGGATTAAATGAAACCGTGAGTGGAGCCTGGCAGGGTCTGACGTGTTCTAGGTCCTCATTAAATGGTCCGCTGAATTACAGTCCCACAAAACATACAGTTAGGTCTTATTCTCTTCACCTCACCACAAAGATGCCCTCTTTCAACCTCACTTCCTTTATAAAAACACAATTGAAATAACACGACCTTATATAACCCTGCTTTAGAGCAATTTATGCCGGAATTTTCTTATTACAAGAGAATGTAACAACTGCTTCACAAGTGAGAGGCGTCTCCAGGGATCTGGACAGACGGTCAAGATGAATCTGACAAGGTAAACAATACAATCATCACAAAAGGACAATCATAAGATGAGGAAATAATATAATGTCTGAAATGGCATTAATCCTAACTCCTTTAGACTACAATCTATTCATGGATGATTACAGGAAATAAAAAATACTGGTAAATTATTATCCAACCATGAATGTAATCTAGAATATGCTCTCTCAGTAACTGATGAATAAGAAGCAATGCCTATTTCTCTCTTTTATCATAAAGCTGAATAACATTATCTGAGGCACAAAAGTCTTTGCTCTTACCTCTGCTTTTCAGATTGTCACTGTAAATGGTTCATTGTCCTAACAACTGCCAATGCAGATTAAAGAGTTTAATATTTGTTCTACTGGCTGTGTTGTAGAAATTCTATCTATCTATCTAAATAATGAAAATGTATCTCGATTTCTTTAAATATCAACAGACTTCAAATTTAGAATGTAAAGGTCATACAGAATCTTATTACTCACTTCTTACGAAATTATTATAGATGATTTTGAGCAGTATTTTTATTTTCTTTTTTACCTTTGCCCAAATGATAATAAAACAACTACCATTATCATTTGTTAAGCATGTTAAATCTAATATTGTGTTAAGTAGTATTGAATATAGAGAAAATTACCTTCATACTCCATGCCTTATATCTATGAATTTTCCTGCTTCATTACCATCTGGCCATGATTTTTAATGCCTGATGAGAAATGAGGGAATGGTCTCAATCCTAAATCTTATGAGACATTCATTCATTTATTTAAAGAAAATGAATAGTATGTGCTTTCATTTCACAGACCCTGTCAATAACAGAAGACATCCCTGACTGCCAAAGCGCTCATAGTATAGGGAACAGCAGTGTTAAATGGGCAGTAATGAGCATTATGCATCATGTAGAAAGCAGTGCATGGAAGGGAACTGATCAGCCCTAAATGAGAAGGTCATAGATTTACACCAGAGGCTGGTTCTGAAGGATGAATGAACTTCACCGGAGGAAAACATTTGGAAGAATAATTCACTTGGAGAAACATCACAGAGACATTCAACATTATGGTATGCTTGGTAAATTATACATAGTTTGTATGGCTCTGAAGAATAGGATCTGGAGAATGGAGAGCAGTGGAGAACACAATTGGAAGGATGTGTGAGAGACAGAACACGATGATATTTTAAGGTAAGGTTAAATGGTATGGACTTGATTCCATCTATAATGGAGATAGAAGCTGTTTCTTAATAACTGTAAGCAGAGGATCAAAATGTTCAGCCCTGCACTCTAGATAATGTATTCTTGTGGAATTAAGAAAGTAATCTAAGGGAAGTAGAAGCCTGAATAAAGAATAGTAAGAAGATTAAAAGGATTTATCATGAAGACGGGAAAAAAATGAGATAATAGTGACAGAGGCAAAAGACGTAAGAAGCTTTAAGAAGGAAGCACGACAGCCGTGGTTCTATGACACAGAAAGGTTAAACAAGATAAGGACTGAGAAGAGAAATTAGGTGATCATTAGCCACGTTTGAAAAGGAAAGTCTCCAGAAAATGGTATGAATAGAGGTTTGATTTTAGGGGACTACAGGATGAAAGTAGCATCTTCAGGGGCCCTAAGCTCTGAAAAGATTAGAGTGTATCCCCATGTGGAATTCAAATTAAAAACAACACTGCAGAGCCAAATTAGGTTAGCCAGGGAGAAACAAAATCTAAAGTAAGTCCTTCATACATCCAATCCTATGAGAAAAGGAGAAGTTCTTACATTCCTAGAACAAAGTCCTGACCCCACTATCATACAAACCTCCAACAAATAGCAGACAAGAAGAGCTCATGTTACTCAAAAATGAGTGAGAATCAAAAGAAAAGAATGCAAGATATATGCAGAGAAAGTCAAAATAAAATGAAATGAAATAAGAAAATACAGAAGAAAATAAATGGAAGACACCACCACATGAAAAATACTCTCATGAGACTAGATAAAAATTTTAATCAAGCACTTTGCCATTAAATTGTGTGTGTGTGCATGCACACTTGTGCACATGTGGAAAAAATGAGAGACAGACAAAGAGAGATCACCTTCTTAAAATAACATCACATAGAAGAAACACAGCAATTGAAAGAACAGGGCCTAATACACAGTAGCTGCTATAGTCTGAATGTGTGTCCCCTCCAAAACTCACATTGAAATTTCATTGCCAATGTAACAGTATTGGGAGGTAAGGCCTTTAAAAAGTGATTAGGCCATGAGTGTGGGCTTAATGCCTTTAAAAGAGGGCTTTCAGGGATGGGTTCTCTCCCTTGGCTCTTCCACTTTTCTGCCATGTGAGGAATAGTGCTCCTCCTCTCTGGAGGACAGCATTCAAGCACCATTTTGGAAGTAGAGACCAGGCCCTTACAAGACACTAAACCTGCTGGCGCCTTGATCATGGACTTCCCAGCCACCAGAACTGTAAGAAATAATTTTCTCTTCTTTATAAATTACCCAGTCTTAAGTATTCTGTTATAACAGCACAAAATGGACTAAAACTGTAGTAAATACTCAGTAAGTATCTGTCAAATGAATGACTACTGTAAAACAACAAAAGAAGACAGAACATGAATCAGCAGATCATAGTAAAAAACTGATAGCAAATAGTAAAATCAACATCAAAATAAAGGAAAACTTGGAAGCGGCAAAAGGGAGAATTAAAAATGCTAGAAACATATTAAGGTATAGACTTAAATAAAGCAAGCAAAGCAAACTAGAAATGAAAAGTGTTTAAAGGGATTAGAGAAATAATGATAGATAAAATAGGAAACACGATCAGTATCCCTCACCGAGGAACCAAAAATAACAACAGAAAAGACAATAATATAAGAAAGGTAAATTTTAAAAGTATAAATTAGCTTTCTAGAAATAAAAGAACATTTTAAAAAGAATGAAAACACATAGTGTGGTTCAGGAAAAAGTGACACATAATGATCATATCTCATTAAAGTTAATTGAGAGAATGTAAAAAGAATCCTTTCAGATTCCAGTAGAGATTAAGTCACTAATAATTTTAAGAAATAAGAATTTCTATCACTATACGTGTTTCTTAACTTCACATGAATGCAATCATACAGTATGTACTCTTTTGTGACTCATTTCTTTTGTTCAGCTTAATGTCACTGAGTTCCATCTGTCTTGCCATATCTATCAGCAGTTCACTCTTTCTTAAAATGCTGCCGAGAAGTATTTCATTTTACAAATACATTAAAATTTTTTTATCCTTTTTCCTACGGATGGACAACTGGGTTGTTACCATTTAGAGGTATTATGATAACTGCTAAAAATAGTTTGTATACGTTTTTTGTACATTCATATATGTTTTTAATTATTTTAGGAATTACTAGGAGTGAAATTTCTGAATATAATCAGGGTGTTTTTAAATTTGAAAGAAACTGCCAACTACTTTTTCAAAGTGATTTAATATTTTACATTCCAACCAGCAATGTATGAGTACTGCAGTAGCTGCAAATTCTCACCAGCATTTGTATTGTCAGTTTTGGGTGTTTTTTTTTTTTTTTAACTTTAAATATTTTACTAGGTATAAATGGTACAAATTGTGGTTTTAAACTGCATTGCCCTGGTAAACAGTAACACTGAGAACCTTTTCATGTGCTATTGGCCTTTGCCTTATCAACTTCTATGAAGTATTTGCTCAAGTATATTAACCATTTTTAATTAGGTCATTTGTATTTTCATTACTAATTTTTGTAGGAGTTTCTCATATATTTATATGAGTCCTTTGCCAGGTATATTCCTCCAGTTTGTGACTTGCCTATTCAGTTTCTTAAAGTGTTTTTAGTGAGAAGTTTTTTTTAATATCAGTGAAGTCAAAGTATCAATTTTTTTTCTTCTACATATAGAGTATTTTGTATTCTAAAATATTTGCCTACCCAAAGAGCACAAAAAGCTTTTTTTATTTGTTCTTCTAGAAGTTCTATAATCTTATTCTTTATGCTAAGTACTACAGTCCACATGGAATTAATGTTTGTGTGTGGTAGGAAACAGAGTCAATGTTCACGTAAATCTCATGTTTATCCAGTTGTTCGTGTCATTTTTAAAATCACCATGCATGAAGGAAAAATAGCATATTAGAAGTCATCAACTTTAAGTTTAGTAATGTACACAGTTCTGTAATGCCATCATAATCAAGATATAAAATGTTTCCATCACTGCACAGATTTCCCTCTTGCCTATTTGCAATAAATCCCTTCCCCCTACACCTAGCTCCTGACAACCCATGATCTGCTTTTTGTCATTATAATTTTGGCTTTTCTAGAATTTAATGTGAATGAAATAATATACTGTGTAGTCTTTCATGTACGGATTTTTTTTTGCTTTGGCATAATGCTTTTAAGATTAATCCATGTTGTTATGTATATCAATAGTTCTATTATTATTGCTGAGTAGTATTCCATGCAATAGATTTACCAAAATTTGTTTATCCATTAACAAGACATTTGGGTTGTTTGGGGGTTTTGGTTATTATGAATAAAGTTGCAATGAACATTCAAGTACAATACAATATTTTGTATTGATGTTTTCATTTCTCTTGGGTAAATATCTAGGACTGGGATTTCTGAGTCATTTGGTAAGTGTGTTTTAACTTTAAAAGAAGCAACCAAGTTGTTTACCAAAATGGCTAAATAATTCTGCATTCCCAGCAGCAGTGTATGAAAGTTCCAGATGCTCTACACCCTTGCCAAAACTTGCTATTGTCAGGTTTTTTTATTTTTGTTTTTCTATTTTAGCCATTCTAGTAGGAGAGTGGTGGTATCTTATTAAGGTTTTGATTTACCTTTTGCTAATAACTAATAATGTTGAGCATCTCTTCATGTGTTTATTTTCCATTCATATATCTTCTTATGTAAATTATATGTTCACACAATTTATTGTACATAATTTTGTTTGGTTATTTTTCTCCTTACTGATTTGTAGGAGTTACTTATATATTCTAAAAATAAATCATTTAGAAGAAATGTGTTTTGCAAATATTTCCTCCAAGGCCAACACATGCAGCTTTATTTTCTTAATAGTGACTTTTAAAGAGGAAAATCTTTTAAGTTTGATAATTTCCATTTTATCTTGGATACTTTTTTGGGGTTCTAAGAAATCTTACTTAACCCATGGTCACATAGATTATTTTCCTATGTTTTCTTCTAGAAATGTATATATTTAATTTTTATGTGCATGACTGTTCATTTTGAGTTAATTTTCACATATGGCATGTTATGCTTCAAGTTCATTTTTTTCCATATGTATGTCAAAGAATCCAGTACTAATTGTTGAAAACACTATCTTTTCCTTCATTGAGTTACTTTTGTTCTATAGTGAGAAAATTACTTGATCATATATGCACGGAACTATTTCTGGACTCTGTACTTGTTCATTGGTCTTTAGTATCTATTCCCTACACCAGTACAGCATTGTCTTGAAATCAGCATAAATCCTCCAACTTTATTTTTCTTATTCAAAATTGTTTATTCAATATAAATTTCAAAAATATCTTGTTAATTTTTACCAAAAACAAGCCTACTATAGCTTTATTTGTAAGTGGAATTTGAGTGGAAGATACTATGAGACCCTAAAAGGTCCGAAGACTGGTGAAAAAAATGTTGCAAAAAGAATTCTCCTTCTCTAGAATGACTCCTGCACACCTGCCTTCCATATCCACCATCCATCAATTCATCTCCTCCTCCTTTAGAGGTACAATAAACTTTCATTACATTGCATTTCATGTGTAAACTACATTTATTTACTTTTGTGTTATTATTTATCACTTATATACCTATTTTCAATAGATAATTTTTTAATTTATGGAAATTATGAAAATTTATGAAAGTACTGTCTGAGGTATAAATTTGAGCCAATGAAATGGACTTAGCAAATGTAGGCAACTTCTTCATGAAACTTAGCTCTGCAGAAAAAGAAAGAGAGTAATACCTAGAGAAGAAAAGCAACAAAAGATGAACAAAAGGTTCTTGTTGTTGCTTTGGGTAGCACAGGACTTGAATAAGTCTACTTAAGAGGAAAGAGCTGATATACAAGGAGAGGTTGAAGGTGAAACAATAATTGACAGAGAAGAAATGGCAAGATTTACAGCACGGGTTAGATAATTAGCCTTCAAAAGAAGGAGGGACTGGGATTAGGATGGGTGCAGATGCAGACACATTAAGTGGAGAGACAGGGAAAGTAGAGAGAATTTGTATCTAATATTCACATTTTTCTTTTTAAAAAAATACTGTCTGATATTAGGAGCTGGAGACATGGTGACTTTCAAGACCTAATAATTGAACAAAAGGCATAAAAAAGGCTCTGGGGTATGTTCTGTTTAGCGATTCCCTTTAACAATAAAACAAGGTCCTGACTTTTTTTTTTTTTTTTTTCTTTTTGTCTTTTTTCGTGTCTGGCAATGGATCGCAACCCTCAGTGTCGCGCCCGTACCGGACCGGGACTGGCAACGGGATCGCAACCCTCGGTGTTGCACCTGCACCTTGCTCAGCCAGTGAGCGGGAACCGGTCTGTATGTGGGATCCGAACCCTCGGCGGGAGCGCCGCCGCGCTCCCAAGCGGCACACTGTAGCAGTGCGCCACTGGGCCAGCCCGGTCCTGACTATTTAAACAAGGTCACTCAACTAAAAATAGTGACTAATTTATAGTAGCCCCAGTCAAAATTTTTAAATCATGTGCTCTCTAATTAGATAATACCAGTATTATGAGTTTCAGTGGTTTGTAGATACTTGGAAACAGAAAATATCAGTCTCAGTCTGGTTTTGTCACTACAGTCTTAAGCAAGTATGGTAACTCTGCAGGCCTCAGTTTCCTTACCAGGAAAATAAAGGAATTGTGGAAGACAATACCTATTCCCTCCCAGTTCTAGAATTCTGTGATCTATGACTTTTCTAGGTTTTAAAAGGCAAGGAAGAAAAATTGGGGGAATTATTACTATAAGAGTTTCTTTTGTATCAAGGCACAGGTAGATGTATTGAAATTAAAAACAAGGTACCTATAGATGAGATTAACAGAGCAGCTTAACTTCAGAAAAGGACAAGTATAAAGGAGACTGTCGGGTCTGACATCATCATGAGTCATCTGAGACAGTATGCAATTCTATTAATGAATCCTAGAACACTGTTTGGGCTCTAAAAGACACTGACTTCATTTTCCACAAATAAGAAGTAAAAATAATATATATATATATTTTTTTCCCTTCAATTTTATTTATTTTTTTATTATTATGAATATTCACGAGATACAAAGCTGATTGCCACCCCTCATGTCCATGATGTGAGGGCCAGATTCATACTGGCAGCATACCCATTACCACAAATTGCTTTTGTACCCTGTGTCCCCCACCCAATTATCCCCATTATGCAATCCACCACAACAATTTATGTAGATGTTCCCTACTATTAGTACATCACACCTTGGAAATTTTGCCATGACTTTCAATAAATGAAAAAACATTTTAGTCTTAAGTCCAAAAAAACACTAATATGTCAAACAAGTTAAATAACTAAGATTAGTTACATTGATGTAAATCTATTCAGTATCTTTTTTTTTGTCAGGATGATTAGTATATTCAACATTACTACACAACGTAATCTTTTTTTGTGGCCCTTAACCATTTTCTCGCAAACCCCATGCCCCCTTTCCTACCTCTGGTAGCCTCAGTTCTGTTCTTTTGAAAGTTCAAGGAATTATTGTGATTGTAGTATCTTTCTTTCTTTTATTTGTTTATTTTGTTAGGACAAGCACTATTTCTTTTTTTATGCCTGGCTTATTTCTCGTAGCATAATTTTCTCTAAGTTCATCCATGATGCTGCAAATGGCAGAATTTTCTTTTTTATGCTAAAGTAGTATTCCATTGTGTATACAGACCACATTTTCCCTATCCAGTCATCTGTTAATGGACATTTAGGTTGGTTCCAACTCTTGGCTATTGTAAACAGAACTGCGATAAACATGGGAGTGCAGGTATCCCTTCAACATGCCGATTTCCATTCCTTTGGGTATATACACAGCAATGGGATTGCTGGGTCTTACGGTAGTTCTATCTGTAGTTGTTTGAAGAACCTCCATACTGTTTTTCATAATGGCTGCACTAATTTACAGTCTCATCAACAGTGTAGGAGGGTTCCCCTTTCTCTGCATACTTGCCAGCATTTGTTATTTTTTTGATAATAGCCAGTCTAACTAATGTGAGATGACATCTCAGTGTGGCTTTATTTTGCATTTCCCTATGCTTACTGATGTTGGTATTTTTTCACATGTTCATTGGCTATTTGTATATCTTCCTTTGAGAATTGCCTATTCATCTCCTTTGCCCATATTATATTCAGGTTGTTTTTTTACCATTAAGTTGTTTGAGTTCTTTGTGTATTCTGGATATTAATCCCTTGTCAGATGCATAGTTTACAAATATTTTCTCTCACTCTGTTAGTTGTCTTTCCACTTTGTTAATTGCTTCTTTTGCTGTGCAGAAGCTTTTTAGTTTGATATAATCCCATTTGTTTATTTTTTCTTTTGTTGCCTGTGCTTTGGGGGTCATATTCATAAAGTCTTTGCCCAGTCCTACTTCTCGAAGTGTTTCCCGTATGCTTTCTTTTAGGAGTTTTATAGTTTCAGATCTTATATTTACGTCTTTAATCCATTTTGAGTTGATTTTGATATCTGGTGAGAGGTACAGGTCTGGTTTCATTCTTCTACATATGGGTGCCAGTTTTCCCAGGAGCATTTATTGAAGAGGCAGTCTTTTCCCCAGTGTATGTTCCTGGTGACTTTGTCAAAGATCAGCTGGCCATAAGTATGTGGGTTGATTTGTGGGTTCCCTATTCTGTTCAGTTGGTCCAAGTGTCTGGTTTTATGCCAGTACTGTGTTGTTTTGGTTACTATAGCTCTGTAGTATAATTTGAAGTCAGGTAGCATTAAGCATCCCGTTTGGGGCTTTTTGTTTGGTTGTTTGTTTGTTTGTTGGTCAGGATTGCTTTGGTTTTCAGGGCCTTTTGTTGTCCCATATAAATGTTAGGATTGTTTTTCTGTTTCTGTGAAGAATGTCATTAGTATTTTGATGAGGATTGCAGTGAAGCTATAGATTGCTTTGAGTAGTATGGATATTTTCACAATGTTGATTCTTCCATCCAAGAGCATGGAATGTCCTTCCATCCTTTTGTGTCCTCTTTCATTTCTTTCAGCAATGATTTGTTGTTCTTTGTTGTAGAGATCTTTTACCTCTTCAGATAAATGTATTCCTAGGTTTTTAATATTTTTGGTGACTACTGTAAATGGGCTTATTCTGTATTTCTTATGTAACTCAGACTTTTGTTATTGAAATAAGAAAACATGTTTGATAACAATGAGCTTGACCACACATGATAGGTTAGTTGCTTTACTGGGACAAACACACAGAAGAAGTATACCAGAGAAGTATCAGTGCAATTATACTATAAGCTTATAAGGGCTATAGTAAGCACCAGTGGAACTACCAATGAAAGAAAAGTGACCAACCCTTAAGATAATACATATGTCCATCAGCTGATAATTACTCACTTTAATTCAATAATTACTCACTTTAATTCAACAAGTATTAATTATGTAAAATGTACAAAGATTGTATGCTCTTCATTAGACACCCTGTCTCATCTCAAGCACTTGATATAAATAGATCCTCAAAACTTGAATGTTGAATTAATTAACTAATTAAAAAATTAAAGATATAGGTTCAGGTCTCAAGGAGCCTTTAGCAATACATCAAAGGTAAGAAAATTATAAACACAACCTCCACAAATGGCAAATAATAATAACAAGCATTTGCCAACATCTAATTACATGCTGGACACTATTCTAAGTACTCTTTCTTCAATTTTCACAACATTCTCATTAGGTAGTATTGTAATCATCCCCATTTTAATATGAAAAACTGAGGCTTAGAGCAGGTGAGTGACTTGTACAAAGCCACAAGGCTAATAAAAAAGTTTGGGACACAAACCCAGGCAGTCTGACTCCAGAGCCAGTGCTCCTAACAACCACATCAGCTGCTTCATCTCAGTCCCTTTGTTGTCATTTATTTTGCAGGAGGGTGTGTATATCTTGAAATTAAGGATTCAAAACTACAGTATTCACTTGCAAAACAGACATTCCATACTATGTCTACTTAAGGTGTTTGCATACACTTTTTTCTTCTGCTTGTCTGTTCACCTCCATGTATTCAAATTCTTTAATATCAGCTTAAATCCCACCTCTCTCATGGGACTCTCTCCCTCTCTCAACTCTGATTCTGGCTGACTTAAATTATTCTTCAATTGGCCAACATGTGTAGTCTCCAAAGCTAGAATGAAAGTACACTGAGACTAAGAACATGTATATTTCAGTCTGTCACAATGTCTAGTTTGTTAATTGATTAAACTGGTTTGGATACTCAAGTTATGACAGTAAGTAAAACTGAGACTGACCACATTTGCATCTGCTACAATGTATAGTTTAGCCACTGATTAAATTCCAGAATTCTCCAGTTTCCATAGTAAGAAAGGTTTAGATTTTAACTGTATTAAAATAAACATGGCACTTGATGTACTCAAACATTTACACATATCATTATATATGAATAATATGTACATAGAAATGGTCTTTCCCTGAAAATACAAACCAGAACAAGGCAAATTAATTATCTTTACATTTTTTAGTTCTATTTAAATAGAAAAATCTACCTGAATTTTTAAAATAAGCAAAAGTGATATTGAATTTTGCTAGTCAGTAAGAAAACAAATTCATCAAGCTTTAAATTACAGAATTCTCCCAGTCATGAGTTTTGGCAATTGTAAATTCCTCATCTTTTCAATGGTACAGACGGGATTTTGTAAATTTATGGTTTAGCTGTCTAAGTTTCTAAAAGTTGAACTTTAAAATTATTGAACCTGCCAAATTAATGGCTATGCAACCTTGGCATGATTCAGTTTGAGGGTACGATTAACCTTCGGTAGGATTGTGAAGCCAGTGGACACACTGGCTTGTGTGGAAGGAGTGTGTACCACACTTATTGTTTATAACAGTAGTGACGCATTAGGAAGGAGTGTGTACCACACTTATTGTTTATAACAGTAGTGACGCATTAGGAAGGAGTGTGTACCACACTTATTGTTTTTAACAGTAGTGACGCATTAGGAAGGAGTGTGTACCACACTTATTGTTTATAACAGTAGTGACGCATTCTGTGGCAACAAAATTTCAGTTTTTCTGTTAGGATGGCTACTGAACACAATAATCCCAAATCAAAGAAAGTTTGTGAACAAAGGTACCCTGTAGCCCATAATGACAGTGCACCTGTTCTAGGGTGCTCCACTGAAGCAGCAGCCACACAGTGTGAGACCTGACAGTGTACTAGGAAGGTTGTCTTCATATATCCCCTGGCCACCTCTTAGTCAGAGGCTGAGTTATCTGGCTTCTCATAAAAGGACAAATATTTTCAGCAGCAGCATGTGCTTTCCTTCATTCATTTCCAAACGTACTTCATATTATGAAAGATTTTATTTTTCAAAAATATTTACAATTTTATTTTATTTTATATTTTTAGCAATTAGCTTTGAGTTACTCAGTGTAAATATTGAAGGGTGATAATCCGGGGCCTTAATAATACGGTTTGCATAGTACTATACAGTTTCCAAAGCACTTTCACATAGAAGACTCGTCTAATTCTCTTAACCCTATGAAGTATGTAATTATTAGTACCATTTTAAAGTGAGCAAGTGAAGCTCAGAAAGAATACGTGGTTTGCCTAAGGTCAGATATGTAATAATGTGACGCAGCAAAGACTCAAATTAAGACATCAATTCCAAGTGCAGTGCTCTTTCCACTCTTATGGTCTAAATTGAAATGAGTTCATTTGTGTCTTAAAGACATATTTGTCTTCAATGTTCCCTATTAATATTCAAATGCTCCTCTTATCTGTTGGATTATTAGATTGTTTTTCTTTTAAAATCTTTATTCAAAAATATTACATGTATGTGCTCTCTCTCTTTCAAGCACACACACACCATATACATACAAACGTAAAAACGTATTTAAAATATCATTGATTATTTTTCTATGAACTGGTCTTTATAAAAAATTTTTTTATTTAATCAAAATTGATTATACATATTTTTGGGGTTCAACATTAAGATATGTTGATTGAGTCAATATTACTAGCATATATATTGATGATCAGGTCCCGCAATATTTTCATAGAACAGATGCTTCTTCTGTCACTTTGAAATAGGATTTGTGGAGAGAGACATCTTCTTCTTTTCTTTATCTCTGCTGGTGACTCTCCTTGTGTCAATGCACTCCAGTGGCTGGTGGACCATCTGCATGGTGGTTTTGGCATCTAGCCACTTTCATGACAGCCATGGTTATTGTGGTGGCTGTGGTGGGCCACCCAAATGGAGGTGATGTTTTTGGCATGCTCCTTGGTATTCCTTGGTGCTGACAGTGTGCCAGGTTGTGGGAGGGGGGTCTGGTCCCTGGCTCCATACCTTGGGTCCCTGGGCAGGCCCCAAGGTGCTGGCGTGGTGTGTCTGGATATGGGAGTGGAGTCTGGTCATGGCTCCAAGCCTCCAGTTCCTAGGCAGGCCCCAGGTGCTGGTGGTGTGCCTGGGCTGGAACTAATTTTTTGTCCTTTGCTTACTTCTAAAATGGGGAACTTCCTGTGGGAATGAGTACTTGAGCTATGTGGTTGAGCTAAATTGCTGCTTTGCTGCTGTTTCCTTAGGGAAGGCTTTTTGTGCAACTCAGGGTTTAATGATTGACCTTATAAATGCTTCTGGCTCTCCAGAGGCCTGGTGGATCTGGGTTGTGTAGAAACTCTGATCTGGGCCCAAGTTTTTTTGTCAAACTGCACCCATGCGATTCTGCATTCCTGACCAGTCTCCTCTGAGTAATCCTGCACTGACCAGGGGGCGGGTCGACTGTCCTTGCTGAGTCCCAGTGTTCTCCCGGGGAGTCCATCTCTCCCACCACCCATGCTCCAAACACTTCCCATGGGATGGGCCCTGTGCCTGTCCCCTGTGATGACTCACTGGCCTCTGAATGGCTCCCTTTTTTCATTTGTTCTGGCTCCTCGCTCCTGTTTGGGTCCATGGGATCCCTATTAGTTGTCTTGCTGTCCTGGGAGCCGCCAAGGCCCTCTTCTCCCCTGCCACCTCCAAGCAACTCCATCTGAAGAGCACAGCTGCAGCTTCTGCCGGCTCTTGCTCCATGTGCTCAGCAGCTCCAGGCTTAAAGTGGCCAGGGCCTGAAATACTCCGAGCAGTCCTTTCCCTCTCTCATCATGGTTTCCTCCGCCCTCATGAACACTGTAGGTCTCTCCTCCTTCCCTGAACTTCAGCAGCCCCAGCCTGGCTGATGTTACATTTTTATAGCTGTAAATTGGTTGATTTGTGGGAGAGAGTGATGCTGGGGACTGTCCACTCCACCATCTTGACAGGAGCTCCTGAACTGGTCTTTTTACATACGCACAATTTTCAAATAGTTACCATCAGCAAGAGAATTCAATTCAGAATCTTTTTTTTTTAAATCTACCCTTACATTATAAACCTTTTCCTACGAAGCTATTCAATATTAATAATGATTATTAATGGTGTTATATTTCATTATGACTTCACCATAATTTACTTAACCATTTGCACATTAATAGACATTAAGATTATGTTCAGGTTTCTATTAGAAAATATGCTGTTGAGAATAAAAAGTCCCTATACTTCTAGGAAAAGACTGATTATTTGGTAGCCATGGTAATAAGTAGCTACCCAGCTGGGTTTAAACTTACATAATTGGTCAATGACAACTCATGTAAATAACCATGTTTCTGAAAGCCAGCCAGTCAATGGCAGTTCAGGATTTTCAAAGTCAACCAATTGGAAACAGCTTCACCTCAGTGATCACACTTTCAAAATCAGCTAGCCAATCAGCAACAGACACACACTGGTAACCATGCTTCAACAAATAAGGGTCAACCAATCACTAAACAGTCCCACCTCAGAAGGCCCTCAAATCCCTGGACTCCACACTTCCCAAGACTGCATATAAAATCAGGTTCATGCTTTGCTCACCAGCAGGGCTCTCTTTCTTAAAAAAGGAATAAATTCAATCTTTTGTTTCAGATACCGAATGGTGGTCTCTTCTTTCAAAACAGATGATAATTTGTGCATATGGATGTGTTCCTCATTTTAATTGTTTAAGAATAAATTCTCAGGAATCAAATAGCATTATAAAATATATAATGTCATGCTATTTTTTAATCAAGAGTTATTTTGGTTTACAATGCCATCAGCTCTGTATAAATATGTCTGTGCCATAACAATTTCAACAATACTGGAGGCTATCATATTTTTAAATGTTTGCTGACTTAGTAGGTATAAATTGGTAGTTTAAGGTTGCTTTAATTAGTATTTTTAGATCACTTTTTCAAGAACACAAATTGGCATAAGAGTATAAGACCATAAAGGATCCCAGGAAAAGGAACTAGGAAGGAACAAAAACAAAGCTATGCCCATTGTGGGTCCTATTGATAATTACAGGCATGAGAAGACAATTGATCTTTACAGTAATTAGTCAGCACTTATGCTTTTTAAGAAATGGTGTAAATGCTTTTCTTTGGGAAGCAGACTCGAGACTGAGATCAGCATTCTAGAAAATTATTAGGGAGAGCTCTCAGGATCCACATTTGTGGAAGTGAGGACATAGAAGCAGGACTGGCAGGGGGAGATGCTGAGCTTTGGCTCAGTCCCAATGATGGTCTCAAATAACCCTGTGGCTGTCCCATGTTGAGTCTAAAAGGCCAGGCCTTTTATGTCTTCACATTGATCATTCATTGGATGCAGGCTGCCCCAGGAAGTGGGCAGTAACTTGGTGAGGGCAAGCGGCTGAGGGCAGTTCCTGGGAGAGCTGGGTCATTCATCAGTCCTGAAGAAGGGTCTGCGTGGAGATGCACACCATCCAGAACAGTAATGGAGAACACACTCAAAGGCCTTAACTTTAGAGCATTGAATGAAGGGACATTTTAAAGAGGAACAGGCTGGGTTAAGGAAACCGACAAAGAATGGTGAAGCACCAAGAACCAGCCACAGCAGGAGTTGTTATCACTCCTAGGTCTGAGAGGCAAGGGGAGGGTACAGCACTCTTCAAACCTGGTAAGAGCTGGAGTCAGGAATGAGGGGGTCACCTGTTTTTCTCACACTAGCTAAAGGAACACACCCTCTACAAAAACTATTGTCTGATAGAGAAAAAGATGGATAATAAACACCTCAATCACTCTCTTCACCTTCCCTCCCTTCTTCTGCCAAAATCAACTAGAATCCAAATGATGAGAGAGCACTATCTTAGCCTGTAAGGCTGCTATAACGGAATACTACAAATTGGGTGGCTTATAAACAACAGGAATTTACTTCTCACAGTTCTGGAGGTTGGGAAGACCAAGATCAAGGCACCAGCATTTTCGGTGTCTGGTGAGGACCCATTTCCTGGTTCGTAAATGACACCTTCTCACTGTGTCCTTACATAGTGAAGGGATGATGGGGTCTCTCTGGGGTCTCTTTCATGATCTTATTCATGAGGGCTCTGCTCTCATGTCCTAATCATCTCCCGAAGGCCCCACTTCCTAATATCATCACATTGGGGGTTAGGATTGCAACATGTGAATTTGGGAGGGATACGATCAATGAGATTATACCAACAGGTCCTAGAGGTCAGCCTCCTAGATCACAGGTAAGAGCAAAGAATAGAGACTGCTTCTGAACAGGCATTAAAGAGAAGTTGAAGCAGCATAGCTTGAACTATTACCAAGATTATTTTTTCCCCTGGCTAGATTTCAAATCTAGCCCAGTTACAAAGAGTAAAGAGCCAGATACATCAGCATCACTTTCACATGTCTTCTAGTAACCATGACACACACAAACATTTTGGGAAGCAACAAATACTAATGTTTTGGGGAAGGCAAGCCAACTGCATTTTTCTTTTGTAATTCCAATCCATGGTCCTTATGTAATGCAATAAAGATACACAGACCAAAAACATCATTAACCCTCTGCTCATCTGTGCAAACAATGAGAAAGAAGATGAATACAACTAATCTTCAGAAATCTAGTATGTAAGCCGCCTCAAATTTGGTTAGGAACAGATACTCTTTAAACGTATCTCTAAAGTGCAATGGACAATTCTCTTCCCACTTCCTTCCATCTTCCTTGTACTACAGCTGTACAGGCCTAATCATTGCACCTGATACACAACCTCCTTTAAGTCTTTAATACTTTTATTTATGCTTATCCTCTGCCTAACTGCCTGGGTAGGTGGGTTCCAGACAATCTTCTACTTCTTTCAGAACCCAGTTCACATCATGTGATGGTTAAATCTACGTGTCAACTTGATTAGATTAAGGAATACCTAGAAAACTGGTAAGCAATCTTTTTGGGTGTGTCCATAAAGGTGTTTCCAGAAGAGATTAGCACATGGGCCTGAGTGGACTAGGTGGGAAGGATCCGCCCTCTATATGGGTGGGCACCATCCAATCCGCTGGGGGGCTGGAGAGAATAAAAACAGAATTGAAAGGCTAATCTCTCTCTCTATCCACTGGAGCTGGGATACACTCTTCTGTCTGTGGACATCCAAGTGTGAGACTCTTCATCCTTTGGGTTCCAGGACTTACAACAGAGTTACCCCCAGCTCTCAGTTCTTTGGCCTTGGACTGAGAATTACACCATCTGCTTCCCTGGTTCTGAGGCTCTCGGGCTTGGACCACCAGCCATACTACCAATATCCAGTTTGCAGATGTAGGACTCCTCAGACTTCACGGTTGAGTGAGCCAATTCCCCTAAGTCCCTTCTCACATATTTATATACATATCCTATAGGCTCTATCTTTCTAGCTAACCCTGACTAATACACTACACTCTTTCTCTGTAGCTTTTCCAGACTTCTGCTTCCTCTGGTCTGAATCACACTCAACTAGCATGTGCTTAATATTTTTTAAACAAATGAAAGACCAAGTAAACTTTCATACGAAACCTTGGAAGTATCAGAAAAAACACAGCATATACCTGTGCCTGCTACACATGGTTATATGTTAGTTCTGGGCCTGTTTACCCTGGCACCCACTCTTTGCTCTTCCCCTGCTTTGGTCTGTATCTCAAGGGTGTTAATTTGAATACTGCATTTAGCAGGCACCTCTGTCAGGTGGCTGGATTCAGCAAACAGAATCATTGATGAGCAACTAGAGGGCATGGGGCGGGGGCAGGGACCAGGGTATGTAGCTTTCTGCATCTCAGTTTCTTCATTTCTAAAATGAGAACAGTAATACTTATGGAGTATATATGAAGATAAGCATGTAAAGAGCTTAGAAAGTACCAAGTGCATAATAACCCTTCAACACATTAGTTATTCTCATTTTTAAAGTACTTTCTAAAAGTTTTCTTATTCACTTTATAATTTTTGAAAATTTCTCTGCTAATCCCATTAATTTTAAAATGTTATACCAAAACATACTTTCAGGCTTTCGTTTCCAACCATGAAAACATTTCAAATTGTATGAATATAAATAATAATTAGTAATTCTCTACATATACAATGTATCATAAATTACAAAAATTTATTAATCAACAGCTGTAAGATCATATATTTAGAGAAACTTGACACCTAATAATTTAAATAATTTATTAATGAGGAGTCTGAGGAGTTTGGCCACACACTGTCACTAATATAAAAAGATTAAATAGTAAATAAAATAATATGCCTCTTTTATTTTTCTAATTAAATAAAGCTTAATCTAGCAATAAAATTTTTCACATGTGGGTATATATGTATATGTAATATGTATATATGTAACTGTATTAATATTTGTTTTAACCATTTGACAAAACTCTAAGTATTTTTCCACTGTGTGCTATGATAAGAAGTTTATAATTCTAAACCACAGATACTGAAAACTTCTTAAGGGCAATGTTTTAGTTAATTGAATTTCTGTAAGGACTGACAGCATTAAATTGCATAAAGAAATGTTTGTAATAAAAACTTTATACCGTGTGTCTACTGGTTAATAGTAGGGAAATGTAAAATAAAAACCATAATAAAATAACTATTAAGTGATCCAGGTTTAAAATAAAGTTTTAGGATAAGTAATAAAACTCTTCCTTTCATCTACATTGTTCTTTAAATTCCGAAAAATTCATCCTGCCCCCCACCACCTTATACCAATTTTCAAACTATCTTGACTGTCCATAAAAATAAATGAAGCAATAAGATGAAGGTGACAGCATAATTAAAGAAAAAAATGGATTTAGAGGGAATGTGCTTGAACAAACAATGGAGAAGAAAATAATCAGAATTTTTTTTTTAAATCTCTGACTCTGTTTATGAAATATGTCAAGCCCTAGCACATATATGTAGAATCCTATGTTCCTATGAAATACAGGTCTTAGAAAATGCTCTGTTTAAAAAAAATCTTGGTAACTAAAGAATAGAATTTTTCATTCCATATACTCAATTAAGACAGTTCTTTTATATTAAATTATTAATTAATTTCCCAAATATTTTAAATATCTTTTATTTATTTCAAAGGAATAATTGAAGAAAGTCTGCAATGATTATTATAATAATTTCACTATATGACATAGCTAATTTTAGAAGATAAATGCTTTAAACTTATCATTGAAAACTGGTTTCTTGGGCCGGCCCGGTGGCGCACTGGAGAGTGCGCCGTTTGGGAGCGCGGCACTCCCGCCGGGGGTTCGGATCCCATGTGGAGACCGGTTCCCGCTCACTGGCTGAGCGCGGTGTGGGCGCAACACCGAGGGTTGCGATCCCGTTGCCGGTCCCCGGTACGGGCGCGACACCAAGGGTTGCGATCCCGTTACCGGTCAGTAAAAAAGACAAAAAGGAAAAAAAAAAAGAAAACTGGTTTCTTGTCTCTAATCTCACACTTTATAATCTCCCTATCAGACTCTACTATATTGACATTCATTATTTTTTGAGATCACTCTAATGCTTAAACCTGCAGTGATGGTTTCTTGTCTCTAATCTCACACTTTATAATCTCCCTATCATACTCTACTATATTGACATTCATTATTTTTTGAGATCACTCTAATGCTTAAACCTGCAGTGATTCCTGCCTCATAATGTTTAAACTTTGTGCCTGGCTGTCTGGGACATATCCCCAACCTTTCTTTCCAGCCATCTTTTATTGCTGCCCCCAACTTATCTTATATTTCTTGGGTTCTATCTTGCTGATTGAGCCATCCCACCCCTTCCCTTTGAAGAACTCCCCTTCAAACCCCAACACACAACACACAACTTCAAAGTCTGGCAGCAATCCCTGTCTTCCTTGCCAGAGTGAAAAGGACTTCCCTTTCTGAATTGTCAGCGTATTTTACCTACATCTGCACCACCCATCCACAGTCCAGAATTGTCTACTTGGAATTGTTCTATTTCTATCTCTATGTACGGTATATGAGCTCTGGAACAGTAGGGACCTTTTATTTTGCCATAGAACTGGTACTTGGCACAGTACTTTGCACATAGTACTCCCTCAATAAATATTTCTGAATGAATGAATATTTGCACATGAAGATGTGGGTCTGATGCCAACTCTGCAGATTATTGAGCAAATCATCTAATCTCAGAAGTCCTCAGTTGTCGTATCAATAAAGTGGGAAAAATTTTAACATCTATATTCCATCCTCATGGGGATGTTGTGAAGATAACATGAGGTAATATATGTGAAAGAATTTTCTTTACCTGAAATGTGGTACCCAAATGCCTCTATTATACTTTATATATATTTATATTTGTATAAATATATATAAATATATTTATATATCATATATATATCATACCATTTATATATATAAATATTTATATATATATATCCCTCCACAATTCTTAGTATACAGTACTTTGCATACAGTAAGTATTCGATGAACCCTGCTGATTGAAGATGGAGAAAATTCTACATCCATTCATACTGTCATTCTGTCCTCCTTTTAAAATTGTGATGGCTTGGGCCAGCCCGGTGGCGCACTGCTACAGTGCGCCGCTTGGGAGCGCGGTGGCGCTCCCGCCGAGGGTTCGGATCCCACATACAGACCGGCCGCTCACTGGCTGAGTGAGGTGCGGGCGCAACACCGAGGGTTGCGATCCCGTTGCTGGTCCCAGTCCGGTACGGGCGTGACACTGAGGGATGCGATCTGTTGCCAGTCATGAAAAAAGACAAAAAGGAAAAAAAAATTGTGATGGCTTAATAACTGCTGTTTTCCCTTCTTCGCTAGACATTAAATAAACTGAGATTTACTTTGGCAATCTATTCATTAAGTGCTGAGGTTTACAAAGCTACCATGGTTCAGAATTGTTAGTAACTCTTTCATCTAAATACTAAGTACCGTAGCATTAAACTACCACTGTCCTTTGCTTACTTCCCATTCTTAAGTGTGAGTCCAGTGTCACCTGAAACATTGACCTCACTGAGAAATATCTGCTCACAATTTTAAGGACTGTAAATTATTTTAAACCA
The DNA here is from genome assembly GCF_000696425.1 of Galeopterus variegatus. Taxonomy (NCBI): domain Eukaryota; kingdom Metazoa; phylum Chordata; class Mammalia; order Dermoptera; family Cynocephalidae; genus Galeopterus; species Galeopterus variegatus. The sequence continues at coordinate 492,973 of NW_007727014.1, forward strand.
GAACCTATCTCTTGACTGTGGTTCATTATTTGTCACTAGTTATTAACAATTATTCAGTAAATCACACATGTAATTTCATTACTCATAAATGTAACCATTTCTCTGAGAATGATTTCAGACAAAGTCTTAATAATTTGGTGAGCAGGCAGAAATACCTTTTTTAAAAAATTCAAATTTTCTAAATATGGATTAAATCTAGCACATATAAATTTGAGGGAAAAATAGAGTTTCATAAGCACAAAGGAAAAAATTGGATAATAACATACATGGTTTATGGGTTTTCGCATAAAATTACACATAAAACCAAAACAGTAACCACTGAGAGAACAATTTTTAGCTTCACCTACTCTTTTTAAAAAAAAAAAAAGCATGTTCACATCCTATTCTCAGTACAATGCTCACATTTTCACAAAAGAATCAGATCAGAAAAAAATTTACAAATCTCTATATTGCATTGATCAGGAGAGAAGTCTTATTCAAAGCTTAGGCAAATTCAGTTAATAAATTAAACAGACCTCTAGAGATAGGATTTCAGATGTTATCTTTCTTGCAAGCATTATTACAGGGTTTTTTTGATAGATATGGAACTGACACAATGCAGCCAGGCTGACAGGCACAATGAAAGACACAGAAGGAGCAGCCTACGGAATTCATGGTCAGTTGGTGGAAAGCTGTGTGTCAACTGTTGCCTAAGTATCAACACTTCAGGCAAACTTAAATCTTCTTTTCATTCGTGGTAACTAATTAGAAATAACAATAAAGTACAAATTCTAGTGAGCTATGTGCCAGGCATTATGCCAAGTGTTTAACAGCAATCCTAACAATAATTCTTTGAAAATGTTTTCTTATTCACATTTTATAGATAAGGAAATAGAGGCTTTGAGAGATTAAATAACCTGACCTGGGTCCCAAGGCTAGTAAAGGCATCTGTCAAATACTAGAACTTCTTCCTTTAACCACCATACTATAATTAACAGTTAAACCAACAGACTAGTACAGATTAGAGAGAAGACAACCTGGCTTTCACCTAGGAATGAATCATAAATGGGAAAGAAAATCTTATATCTTAATTCTCGCCTGCAAGCCCTTGTCCCACACCCCAGGTCCGGGACCAATTTTGACCTCAGTTACAGAGAGATTTAAAGCATACTTTAAGGAAACCAAATTAGACTGTCATTTGGAGTGTTCTGACTCTTGCACTCACCCTAATAGCCAAGCTTCTATTTTATCCTTGGGAGCAAATCTCTACCTTGAACTCCAGTTCTGGTAACTATGTCCCTATCATCACCTGCTGTCCCTGCTTCTACATATTCTTCCCAGTATCTCAATATTGGCCACTGTCCAGGGCTTCAGAGCTGACCTCGGACATCATTCTTATAACATGATCCCTCCTCTAAGTTTGGCATCTCTAATTTGGTGTGTCTAACTCTTCTGACCCAAATACTTCCATTCTTACCTACCCAGCTTTTAGACCATTACAATTATCTATACCTGGACCTACCTAAGTCACAACATGTTGCTGTCTATCACTGCTCTCTGATAATCTTGTTCGGTTCTAAATTAAACAAGGATAGTCTTGGTCACAAGCACATGGTCATAGGATGCTTGTCTTATTGCTGATAATTTATTTAAATGGTCTGATGTACATGGGGAAAAAATGTAGTCCCCCTCCTCTCAGTAAAAATTTAGTTATTGGTGATTTGAAAGATGAATTAGTGTGTTGTAACTATTGCTTGATTTTCTTGTTATTCTGTCTCAAAGAGCTTTTTCTAAGGAGAACCATCTAAGCACCCAAGCAGAAATGTATTGATTTGTTTGTTTTTGTTTCATTTTTTAAATTAAACCTCAAATAGTTTGGATAATTTTTACTATCCTCAATAGAAAGTAATTTTTAGCCATTCTATTCCTTAAAATCTTACAGTTTTTTTTTTTTTTTTTTTTTTTGGTGGGGTGGGTAGTTGCAAGGAAGTGAAGGAGTTAACAGAAGACTTGAGAAATGGTATACTTTATGTTCAATAGGCAATAGAAAGGGCTTTTGTGAGCATTCGGGACATGATTTGAAGACAAAATGACAACTAAGAGAGTGAATACGTTAGTTCTGGAGACATGGTTAGGATATACAAACCTTTTACACATTTTTTGGCCTAGATCTGTAATTTATTCAGCTCAGAAAAGAATATAAATGCATAATGAATCAACCCTCTTGGGAAAAATTCTCCCAGTCTCTCTGGTCAAAAATCTCTTGGCTATTTTAAATCTTAGCAAGATACTATAAAAATGGAGAAAGTAAGTAAGCACTGAATAAAAAAAAATCTAGTCTAAAATTAATCTTATGACATATGTGAGCTATCTTAGTTCTCAAATCCTTCCCACAACCATACTCTTATTTTCACCATTTCTAATGAAAGCAGGCAAAGTTAAGGAGATAACAGCTAAAGGCTTTAGTTTCCTTCATGGGAGCATTTCCATGAGCTGATGATAAAAAAAATCACTACTTAAAAACTAAAATAAACTGAAAATTTGACTTTCATGCTAAAAGACACAAAAGTGAACAATTTTTTAAATGTGATAAAGTAATAGATGGTAAGTAATTCACTACTTAAAAACTAAAATAAACTGAAAATTTGACTTTCGTGCTAAAAGACACAAAAGTGAACAATTTTTTAAATGTGATAAAGTAATAGATGGTAAGTAATAGATGCAGCTTTTTCCCAACACTCTGGTGAGTGACTAGAAAGTCAAACAAATAAACTAATATAAATATCATCTCAAAATTATAAGTGAATTTTAGAGAACTATTGACAAAGTACAGAAACCAGCCTACATTTCAGAAAACAGAGTAGAGTTCCAACACTCCTGAATGCAATTGTTGTCATTGGAAACTGATAACTGATACTTAAATCCATGATAATAGCCGATTGCTATCAGATTCACAAATTAATTACTTCCGTGACATTCTGTAAGCTCCTGTACTCCTGTCTACATATCATACATACATATACACACACCTTGCTGTTTTATCCTTTCAGGAAATATTACAACTAGCATTAGTTCAAAGCCCCAAAACTTTAAACAATTACATTTATTGAGCACCTTCAAATTACTTCCGTGACATTCTGTAAGCTCCTGTCCTCCTGTCTACATATCATACATACATATACACACACCTTGCTGTTTTATCCTTTCAGGAAATATCACAACTAGCATTAGTTCAAAGCCCCAAAACTTTAAACAATTACATTTATTGAGCACCTTCAAATGACAAAAACTCTAGGATTACATAAATTATGTTCAATACTCCCAAGAACCTATGCAGGGCCACCCTTTTCATTTACTTATATTTTGTATTTTACAAATATGGAAACAGGCCACAGAATGGATTAACTTTAGCCAAGATAACATATGTGGGATGTGAACCCATGTAAATAGCACAGATTATACCTGAAACAAAACATGATTCGACCTCATCATCTGCCTGTACTTCCAAAGCTGTCTGATTACATCCCTATCCCAAATTCCTAAGGACACAGCATCTGCCAAGAATAGACCAAGTTTTCCATGCCCCTATCTGGACTTGATCTGTGAATGTCTGACCCTGTACTACTCACCATCCTTGACCCAGATTATCTGTATTCCCTATATTGTCTCTTTGCTGGCTTGGTGTCCATTCACCTGCTCATTCAGTGCCTGGCAAAGTCCCTGTAACATAGTAGGTACTTGACAAATATTTATTCAATGAATTAATAAATAAATGAGAGCTCTGTGGCTAATCCTGACTATGTGAAGGAGGAAGAGCAATGGAAATAAAATATTAACCCAGCTCTGTATGTAATCCTTTGAAACCCAGCCTAGTTTCCAGTCTCTGTGAAGCCCTCCCTTAGCCACTAGGCAGAGTTCTTCAGAACTTTCTCTCCATTCACTGTATATTCGTGTATCATCCCTGTGTTTAACAAGCTCTGTCTCCCATTGGACAGCGGGTTCCCAGAGCCTGGAACATAGTAGGATTCTCAACAACTGTTAAATGAATGGGAGATAACGATGACAGAAATGCCTATATTGCATCAGAGGCAGTACCAATTGGTGAATTTTTGGAAACATAGAATAAACTTGGGCCACAGGGAGTCTAGGGAGCCATCTGGAATCTTAAGAAACATAGTTTCCATATGGTAGAGGTCATCCATATCAAATTTAGCAATGAGGACAAAGAGACTAAGGACTAAGAAAAGAACAGGAAAGCAAGAACCATGTCTCACACATTCATCTCTTTATCTCCAGGACCCAATCCTGAGTCAGACATTTATTATCCATCCATTAAATGATTATTAAATTCCCATCAAGTGAGCGCACTGGTGACTTCGTAATATCAGTATGAGTGGAATTTGCAATATCAGAGTCAGTAAAGAAATAAAGGAATGCTTATAGAGAACAGATGGTGAAACAAAGTATGTATCCTCCCTTCCCACTATGTCTAGAAATCAATAAATACATGTTGACTGACAGATTGATGTTTGTTTCTTTTATATGTATATCTCTGTTTAAGAAAAAACACTCACCATTCTGAACAATGATGTAGGACATAGAGAATAGTTCCTAAGTAGAGAGGATCACAAGTCAGATTTATGGTATAGTCAGTGTTTCCCAAGAATTTTTAGGCATGACACATATTAAAAAATGACAATATCTGCATAGTACATTAAGTCAAAAAGACAAGGCTGCATATAGCTGGAGACTGGAAGGAAGTCTTACGTGGGAGTGCAGAACCCTAGCTACCTCAAAGGCCAAAGTCAATCCTTCTCTGCACACACTTAGGGAAACTCTGGTTAGTAAACAGTTGGGAGAATTGCTATTCTATCAGCTAGACCTTTTTAACTGCAAGAACAGAAATATATTTTAAAGTTAAAAAGAAAAGACGTTGCACTTACCTGCTACTGTAGATTGCTAGGGATCCCTAATATTTGAGCAGAATTGAGTGATTTTTTTCCTAGATACTCAGGATTTTAAAATCTGCTTTGCTCTTCCTGTGCTATGTGCTATGAAAACACTTTCTGTAAAGTCTAATAGCCCATCCTGTGGTCCTTATACCCTGATGTAAACATTCCTTTTGTGCTCTTAATGGATTTTTTAAAAGTTTGTATTGTAGGAAACTTCAAACTTATTCCACACTAGAGAGAATGCTAGAATGAACCTCAATTATCCAGCTTCAAAAATTACTAACTTATGGGCAATCGTATTCTATCTACATCTCATTTTATTTCCTCCTCTCCAGACATCATATTATTTTACATGTAAATACTTCATTATGCATCTCCAAAAATTAGAAATTCTTCTAAAAAATAACCACAAGACCATTATCACATCTAAAAATTTTAATTAACAATAATTTCTTAATATAACCAAACAGTTATATTCAAATTTTCTCATAGTTGTTATAGTTTGTTTGAATCAAGATCCAAATATAATCCATACACTGCAGCTGGCTAATATGTCAATATGCCTCTGAATCCCTTTAATCCATCCTTTTTTACTCTTTCAGCTATTTGTTAAAGATATCATTTCTTCAGTGAGGTTCTTTCCACAAACCAGAATGTGCTGATTGTACTCCTCTAGTAGGGTTTGCCATGTTTCTCTGTTGTATTTCCAGGAAATGGATAGTTACATCTAGAGGTTGTTATGGTGTGGGCCTTGCTGCTGTTGGTGGTTTTACCCAACCTGGTCATATCTGAAATTAATATCTTGTCAATCAGTTTTGTGGGATTCATATCTTGTCAATTAGTTTTGTACAGATATTGTCTATGGGTTTTGGGCCTTCCTATCTCAGTTGCTTTTTTGGTTCTTATGTTAAATTCAGGGAAATTAAAAAACTACTTTATTGTAAAAATATTTATTAAAACTGACCTTATATTTTAGAAGTTTCTAGAGAAATTGCATTAGTCTTTATGGTTTTTTTTCGTTAAATTTTTATTTTGTCAATATACACTGTATATGATTATTATGGCCC
>NW_007727015.1:0-14139 GCF_000696425.1 Galeopterus variegatus
GGGGGCAGAGTGGATGTCCTAAAAATTCAAACTAAGATAGGCCTGGGAAAATTTGGCAGGTCACTGCTTATACCAGCTCATGCTGAGTCCAAACTATTTTCTCAAGGGCCTGTCTGTACACCTCTCACACTATCATATCTGTGAGCCCCGGGAACTCCTTTCTAGCATCCGAGAAAAGCACGTCTGTCTGTCCTACGCCCGGTGACACTGAAATTTTCNACTGGGAGTACTTAGAATTCTGGGTAACCATAGCTAAATTATGCTGCTCATTTTTTTTTTTTAAACGTATCCAGCTTTTAACCTGCGTAGAATCACCCCACCCTTATCTGGGATCTTGATTTTAATAACTTACTTGATAAACCAATCAATGAATTAAACCAGTTCTCAACTAGGGGTAATTTTGCCTCCCAGGGAACATTTGGCAATATCTGGAAATATATTTGGTTGTCACAACTAGGGGTGTGCTACTGGTATCCAGTAGTTTGAGGCCAAGAATGCTGCTAAACATTCTACAAATCACGAGACAGCCTACAGCAAATAATTATCTGACCCTATATGTCAGTGGTGCCAAGGTTGAGATAAGCTGGATTAAACCGACAAAAAACAAACTCCTGCCCATGACGAGGTAAGACCAGTGCTGCCTGGGTCTCTTCTCTCTGTAGCCCGGCCCCTGATCAAGTATCTGGAAGGGAGGAATCACTCAGTATTGCTGTAGCACTGGATTGTTGGGAGCATGGGAAAATAGCATAGCATCGCTGTCCCCAAGGAACAGACAATCTATGGGGGCTGAAATCTCAGATGCCTACAGGGCCAGTGAGGTGGGCAGGTAGGAGATAAAAAACGTATCCAGCTTTTAACCTGCGTAGAATCACCCCACCCTTATCTGGGATCTTGATTTTAATAACTTACTTGATAAACCCATCAATGAATTAAACCAGTTCTCAACTAGGGGTTATTTTGCCTCCCAGGGAACATTTGGCAATATCTGGAAATATATTTGGTTGTCACAACTAGGGGTGTGCTACTGGTATCCAGTAGGTTGAGGCCAAGAATGCTGCTAAACATTCTACAAATCACGAGACAGCCTACAGCAAATAATTATCTGACCCTATATGTCAGTGGTGCCAAGGTTGAGATAAGCTGGATTAAACCGACAAAAAACAAACTCCTGCCCATGACGAGGTAAGACCAGTGCTGCCTGGGTCTCTTCTCTCTGTAGCCCGGCCCCTGACCAAGGATCTGGAAGGGAGGAATCACTCAGTATTGCTATAGCACTGGATTGTTGGGAGCACGGGAAAATAGCATAGCATCGCTGTCCCCAAGGAACAGACAGTCTATGGGGGCTGAAATCTCAGATGCCTACAGGGCCAGTGAGGTGGGCAGGTAGGAGATAAAATGGGAGGTGCTGAGGATTGCAGCAAGTTGAAGAATGTGGCTCTAGAGGGACAGCCACCATTCACCTGAGTATGTTGCTGCCATGTGGGAAAGAGGGCCCAGTGTTGCTGGACCTTCAGCTTTGGGAACTGAAAAGGGTGACATTTGGGCCAGCCCTTGAAGGATGAGCAGAATTTTGCTGGGTCCAGGGGGTGGGGGCAGAGGGCACAGGTGGGAGTTGGCGTTCCAGATAGGAATGCTCCAACCAGGAGTTGCCAGTTGGCCAAACCTGGCCCTCTGACTTTTCTTTGGTCCACACAGTCTGTTTTCTTTACCTCTCTTTTCTTTTAATGTAATTTTTATCCTCATGAAATACACATAGCGTAGAATTTACCATTTTAACCACTTTTAAGTGTACAATTCAGTGTCATTAAGTACATTCACAATGTTGTGCAACCATCATCACCATCCATCTCTGCAGAACTTTTTTATCATCCCTAATAGAAACTCTGTACCATTAAACATTAACTCCCTGTTCCTTTCTCCCCATAACCCCTGACAACCTCTGTTCTATTTTCTGTCTCTATGAATTTGCCTCTTCTGGGTACCTCATATACGTGGAATCATATAATATTTCTCCTTTTGTGTCTTGCTTATTTTAGTTAGCATAATGTTTTCAAGTTTCCACACAATATTTTTAAAACCTGGATATTTTACATAAAAGTCTGGATTTCTGGCTTGTCCTAAGAATTTGCAAAATCTGGCCACGCTGGATCCACATTGCCACAGGAAGACAATGGGCCGGCACTGGGTTATGGCGACCCTTTAGAGAGATGCTCTGCGGAGAGGCCAGGAGTTGGGAGCAGCTCATGAACTTTACCTTGTAACCCCATGCACATCAGAGTTTTCTTTCAAAAATAATTGTTTTTAATCCCAGAGTAATTCATGAACTCATTGACTTCATTTATTTATTTATTTTATTTTTTATTTTTTTTAAAAAGATGACCGGTAAGGGGATCTTAACCCTTGGCTTGGTGTTGTCAGCACCACGCTCAGCCAGTGAGCAAACCGGCCATCCCTATATAGGATCCGAACCCGTGGCCTTGGTGTTATTTATCAGCACCGCACTCTACCGAGTGAGCCACGGGCCGGCCCTCATTAACTTATTTAAAGAGAAAAAAAGTAAGAACACTGCAGGTGAGTCTAATGTCTTTTTGGCCCTTCATGATAGTAAGTGTTCCCATTTGATATTGTCCAACTAAAAGGCTGTCTGGTTAGTTCAGCTGATTATAGCATAGCCTTATAACACCAGGGTGATGGCTTCAGATCCCTGCACCAGCCAGCTGCCAAAAAAAAAAAAAAAATTATATTGTCAAACTTTAAAATCAATGTTAATCCAGTGGAAAGCCACACAGCTTTGTCTTTTTGTTTGCGTGTGGCAGCTGGCTGGGAAAGGGATCCAAATCCTTGGCCTTGGGGATTATCAATGGTATGCTTTAACCAACTGAGCCAACTGGCCAGCCCAGCTTTGTCTGATAATATCTACCATTTATTGAGCATCTACTATATGCCAGGCACTATGTTATTTATTGGTCCAAGATTAGGGAGCCACCTTGGTTGGGTTCTGATGAGGGCCTTCTTTCTAGCCTGTAGAAAGCTGCCATCTTGCTGTGTACTCACATGGCCTTTTCTCAGTGCATGTACAGAGAGAGAGAAAGAGAGAGAGAGAGTTCTTCGGTATCTTCTCTAAGGACACTAAGCCCATCATGGGATCCCATCCTCATGACCTCACCTAACACTAATTACCTCCCAAAGACCTCATATCCAAATACTATCACAGTGGGAGTTAGTGATTCAACATATGAATTTGGGTAGAGGGGACACATACATTCAGTCCATGATATTACCGTCTTCAGGAGCCTGGTGCTGAAGAAACCACACTCTGTAGGAATTGGGTGCTGGAGAAACTGCATTCTGCAAGAATTGTGTGCTGGAGAATGTGTTCTATGGGAGCCTGTGAAACAAGGTAGACATGAACCAGGAAGAGAAAACATCTCCATCCTCCAGTGTCTCTCCAGCACCTCTGACAATGAATGACCTCACTCCTAACAGCTAAGGTGAAATATTTACAAAGTCCTCCTCCATTATCACAGAGCAGAAAAGGAAGGGTAGATTTGGAGCTAAGAGACAATAAACTGGTAAGGGGCATACTTGGTAAAGCATATTCATTAAGAAAACAAAACAAAAAAGCAAGATACAGTTTAGTTTTTCTGGGCCACAGTTTGATCATTTGTAAAATGGAGAAGTTGGACAAGTTTATTATTTTTAAATCTGTATGGCTCTAAAATCTTATCTTATATATTGAGATAAGACACATAAGCTAATGCTGATTAGGTCCTTTTATAGATGCTATATGTTTATACCTTGAATAATTGCATTTCATAAGATCAAGGTGATTCTGAAAAAAAAACACATAAACAAGCAAGAAAACCTAGAGTAATTCCCTTTAAAGGGAGAAATGAGATAAGGACGCCTGCTGTCACCTCTTCTACTCCACATTCTATTTTTATTCTTTGCCAGTGGAAGAAAAACAGAAAAAGAGATTAGAGGCATAAGCATTGGAAAGGAAGAAATTAGTGTCATTATTTGCAGGTAATGTATTTTGTATTTCTAACAATTTAACTGTAGATTCTTTTGTATGTCTATGTACATCACATTTACATAGAAATATAAAAGTTACATTTTTTAATTGTTAGAAATACAGTAGTTCCCCCTTATCCATGGGGAATATATCCCCAAACCCCCAGTGGGTGCCTGACACCACAGGTATTACGGAACCCTATATTTACTATGTTTTTTCCTATACATTCAGATCTTTGATAGCATTTAATTTGTAAATTAGGCACAGTAAAAGATTAACAACAACTAATAGTAAAATAGAACAATTATACCAATATGCTGTAATAAAAGTTATTTGAATGTGATCTCTTTCTTTGTTTCTCAAAACACCTTATTGCACTGTTCTCACCTGTTGTTGGACCGAGGTGGACCACAGGTAACTGAAACAGCAGAAGGCGAAACTGTGGATAAGGCGGAACTACTGTAACAGGAGAGTTTAATAAAGTGACTGGTATCTACAAAAGTCAGTTGTATTTCTATATACCAGGAGCAAACAACTAACAGATGCAATTACAGTATACATCACGTACAACATTATCAGAAAATACCATGTACCCAGGAATAAGTCTCGCAAATAATTTTCAAAATAACCACAGCGAAAAATCGTAAAACTTTATTAGGAGATACTAAAGAATTTCTAAATAAATGGAGAGAGAAACAGTGGGTTCTGGAATCAGCCTGTATTGACTCATAAGAGTCCATTGTTAAATTTTCAGGAATTTTGTAAGCCACTTTTAAACCTAGCTATTTGTTGGGAAAATAGAATAGTTTGGTCAGGGCCCTCACCTCGGGTCCAGTTAGGTGTGGTTTAGCACATCCTTGTAAGCAAATTGTGTGTGTGTGTGTGTGTGTGCAGTTAGGTGTGGTTTAGCACATCCTTGTAAGCAAATTGTGTGTGTGTGTGTGTGTGTTTGTGCAGTTAGTGTGCATGTGTACCAGTGTATCTTTTTAGTTCTGTTGCTATTAGAGACAGAGAGAGGAGTTTGTGGAGCAGGTGGGCGGGCGTCTGCCTCCGGTGTCTGCCTGGTGCAGCCATGCTTTTCAACCTATGGCTTCCAAGGACCTTTTGGCCAGTTACCTAGCTCATAGACCTGCATGTAAGGGGCCTGGGGACCCAGCCTGGCATGTGAAGGGTTTGTGACCCAGTCTGTGAATGGGCTTGAGGGGCCTGTGAGCTCCAGATGCAGCCCTAGCTCGACAATCAGCCCAGCTGGTGCAAGATTATGGGCAGGTGAAAGAACCCGACAACTGGCGTAGTCGTGAAGCTAGACAATTGGTGTCACAAACAGGATTAAGAGCGCTACAATTGGCAATGTCAACAGGATTCCAGACATTAGCTGTGGCTCCGCACCATTATTAAAAATTATAGAAAATTACAGCTAAATAAATCATATTAAAATAAAGGTAATAAATATTCAAAACTCATTAGTTCTTAATTGTTGTACTATATTTTATTATGTGTGCCAGGGGTCTGCAAAATTTTTCTGTAAAGGGCCAGATGGTAATTATTTTAGGCTTTGTGGGCCACATGCAGTCTTTGCTGTGTTTTCTCCTCTTCTTTCTCTTCTTCCTCCTCCTTCTTCTTCCTAAAAAAAAAAAAACAACACTTTGAAAATGTAAAAACATTCCTAGGCCATTCAAAGGCAGGCCTCAAGCTCAATGATTTCCTGAACCTCGACCTATATTCTTGAGATCGGTGACATCTATCACACCTGTTGGTTTTTTTTGTTCGTTTGTTTTTTTAAATTTTATTTTGTCGATATACAATGAGGTTGATTATTGTGGCCCATTACCGAAACCCAAGAGCGCTACAATTGGCAATGTCAACAGGATTCCAGACATTAGCTGTGGCTCCGCACCATTATTAAAAATTATAGAAAATTACAGCTAAATAAATCATATTAAAATAAAGGTAATAAATATTCAAAACTCATTAGTTCTTAATTGTTGTACTATATTTTATTATGTGTGCCAGGGGTCTGCAAAATTTTTCTGTAAAGGGCCAGATGGTAATTATTTTGGGCTTTATGGGCCACATGCTGTGTTTTCTCCTCTTCTTTCTCTTCTTCCTCCTCCTTCTTCCTAAAAAAAAAAAAAACCAACACTTTGAAAATGTAAAAACATTCCTAGGCCATTCAAAGGCAGGCCTCAAGCTCAATGATTTCCTGAACCTCGACCTATGTTCTTGAGATTGGTGACATCTATCACACCTGTTGTTATTTTGTTTGTTTGTTTGTTTTAATTTTATTTTGTCGATATACAATGAGGTTGATTATTGTGGCCCATTACCGAAACCCGCCTCCCTCCTCCCTCTCCCCCCTCCCACCCAACAATGTCCTTTCTGTTTGCTTGTCATATCAACTTCAAGGAGTTGTAGTTGTAAGTCTTCTCCCCCAACCCCCGGTTTTTGTGTGTATCACACCTGTTTGATGGAAGTCCTATGTAATAGTGTTCTACCCTGCATCTCTTCCCAACTCTGGGTTAAGTAACACCACATTGGTAGCTTAATACTGGGCACTACACACCCCCTAAATTGGCAATTGGGCACTATTTACACCCCTAAATTGGCAAACCTAAAAACCAGGGCTTGATTAATTATGTTTTGATTGTCTAGACTTAAGAAAGTGTTGTAGTAAATGTTGATAATGCAGCTTACACCTAAATTGTGTAATCATTACATTATGAATAGCACAAAAAATAAAGAAATATTCTTCTAGTATTTGTAGACTATGACCTCATTCAGCAAAGAAATTACTCAGGTCGTTAACAAGCCAGTGAAGTTCCAACAATCATCTTCATTGTTTCACTTTTGTCCCACTTGTTAATGTAAACGAAAATGTGAAGCAAGATTCACCTTGGAACTAATTCATCAATTGAAAAACATAGATTGGCTACAGATACAAGAATTCAGCAAAAATTGGTGAAAGCATTCTGTAAAAATCAAGTGGTTACATGGACTATACGATGAAGAATATCGCATATTTTGTTTCTTTTTCTAAATTGCTGCATGTCCTTTATATCATTGAAATTTATAGTAAACTTGTGTACTCATGTGTATAAATGCATTTTTTTACCCCGTAGAACTGATTTTACAAATTTACCAGCACCCTCCTAAAATTATGTCATTTCGTGGTAGAAAGATTTAGTATTCTAAAGATGTCTGCTCTCCCCAAATTGACCTGTAGATTCAATGCAATTCTGATCAAAATCTACCAAATTTTTCATGGAGCTTTTATTTTATTTATTTATTTATTTGTCTTTTTCGTCACGGGTGAGGGGATCGCAACCCTTGGTGTGGTGTCGCCCACACCACACTCAGCCAGTGAGCGCACCGGCCATTCCTATATAGGATCTGAACCTGTGGCAGGAGCGTCACTGCGCTCCCAGCGCTGCACTCTCCCTAGTGCGCCACAGTCTCGGCCCTCAGGGAGCTTTTATAAATAGTTCTAACATGTGTATGAGAGAGCAAAGAGCCAAGAATAACCAGGACATTTCTAAAGAACAGCAGGAATTTAGAAGCAGGGGCTTGGGTGAGGGGAGCTGATCACCACCAGATATCAGACTTATTCTTAAGCTTTAGAAAAGAGAACCTAGAGGGCCAGCCCGTGGCTCACTCGGGAGAGTGTGGTGCTGACAACACCAAGGCCACAGGTTTGGATCCCATATAGGGTTGGCCGGTTAGCTCATTGGGTGAGCATGGTGCTGACAACACCAAGTCAAGGGTTAAGATCCCCTTACTGGTCATCTTTTATAAAAAAATAAAATAAAATAGAAAAGAGAACCTAGAAACGGACTCACACATCTATGGAACTTTGGTATGTGACAGAAGCGACAAGTCAGATCAGTGGGGAAAAGAAAACATTCAATAAACGGACCTGATCACTCACCAGGAAAAAATGAAATTGGATGTCTGTCTCAATACTATATACAAACATCCAGTCCGGATGGATGAAAGACTTAAATATCAAAACAAAACCCTAGGAAATATATTTTAATCTTTTTGGTAGACAAATATCTTTTGGACCTCAGAGTAGCAAAACATTTCTTAAGCTACAAAAAGAAAATCTGATTATAAAAGTTGATAAATTTGACTACTTTAAAAGTAACACCTTTGCCCATCAAAAGACTCAGACAAAGGATGAAATTCAAGAGTATATAAAGAATGCCTATAACATGATAAAAAGATTACAAACAACCCATAGAAAAATGGGCATGGACAGAAAATAATGAAATACTCAACAACAACAACAACAAAAAGATAATCCACAATGACAAGGGTATGTCAAAGGGACACAGGGGCCAACTGAAAGAGCTCCCAATGGCCACAGCCAATTTGACAATGTGGGACAATTTTAGCAACAAAATAAAGTAGTGTTTTATTATAACCCAAAGTATAAAATAAATATCCATGAATTCACACTGATATAAGTAACTAATTGAATCAATAAAAGGAGGAGAAGAAACAAATCTTCTGTGTAGGAGAATTCCAGATAATCTATGTGGATACTTGCCTTCAAGGAGCATAACTTCTTACTGCTTAAATGTGGGCTGCACATGGTGACTTCCTCCAAAGAGCACAGCATGGAAAGAGGGGAGAGTACCTTGATAGTGCAGAAACCTGACAAACACTTCCTCGGCCAGTGAGCAAGGTCAGCGTCAGCAGTGATAAGTCATGTTGACAGTATTATGCCCTTGATAGACAGCATGTGATGGTATGGTATCTATGGTCTTCCTCCCAAAAACCCATAACCCCAGTCAAAGAATGAGAAAAACATCAGACAAATTTCAATATCTGTCAAGGACTCCTCAAAACTGTCAAAGTCACCAGAACAAGGAAAGTCTGATGAAACTGTCACAGCCAGGAGGAGCCTAAGGAGACTTGATGGTTGGGTGTAATGTGGTACCTTGGATGAGATCCTGGAACAGAAAAGCAGCATTAGAAAAACTAAGTGTGTGAGTCTGTTTTTGTTGCTTCTAACAAAATACCTGGAACTGGGTGGTTCATAAAGAAAAATGACATTTATTGCTTACAGTTTCTGAGGCTGTGAAGTCCAAAGTCCATCTGGTGGTGGTGACAGTGACCCAGGGGTCTCACATTGCGAGATGGTGGAAGCAGAGACAGAGGAGAGAGAGACAGACAGATGCTCTTCTTCTTTTAAAGCCCCCAGAACCACACCCTTCACCACCATTTTTAATCCACTCACTACTGCAGGGTCCTACAATCCAATCACCTCTTCAAAGCTCCACCTCTCAATGACCATAATAGGATTTCCCACCCTCTTAACAGTCACAGTGGGGACCAAGTTTCTAATACACACAACCTGGGAGACAATTCAAGCCTCATGGAGTTTTGGGGGGACATAATTCAATCCACTATACTAAGGAAATCTATATAGAGCATGGACTTTGGTTAATTTTTTTTAAAAGAGCACAGCATTTATCAGGCATTTCTCAGAAAAGGAAACACATATGGTAATTAACATATGAAGAGATGTTCTACATCATTGGTGATTGAGAAAATGCAAATTAAAGTCATAGTGAGATACCATTTTGCAGCCATTTGTTTGGCAGAAAATGAGAAGTCTAATGCACTAAGAGAGGATGAGGATCCAGAGGTTCTAATTACAGCCCTGGGGGCCATTGTGAGGACTCTGACTCTTACATGGGGTGAGATGGAGACCAATGGAGGGTATTGAGCAGATCCTTCTGGCTGCTGGACTAAGAATAGACTGCAGAGGGCAAGGGCAGACCTAGGGAGACCGGGTTGGAAGCTAGGGCAGCAATTGAGGAGAAGCAGATGGTGACTTGGACTTGGCAGCAGTGGGGGTGGTAGGAAGTGATGGGAGTTGGCCTGATGCCACCCTGCCTTCTTTCACCCCGTGTTGAATTTATTTGTTGTGTACTTGACTCTCCCCACCCTCATACCGTGGACTGAGGACTCCAGGAGGACGAGTACTGTCTTTTTCATTATTATCAATCCGTTCTTGTCACAGGCCCAGCACAGGGAAGCAGCCAGGAATGAATGAACAAA
The DNA here is from genome assembly GCF_000696425.1 of Galeopterus variegatus. Classification (NCBI taxonomy): domain Eukaryota; kingdom Metazoa; phylum Chordata; class Mammalia; order Dermoptera; family Cynocephalidae; genus Galeopterus; species Galeopterus variegatus. Next base: position 10,085 of record NW_007727015.1, read on the forward strand.
GAGCCCCAGTCACATTGCTCCCTTGCCTCTTACCCTCTCTGGCTCACTATTATCTGGGAAGTGATCAAACAAGACTCTCTTTCCCACCTCCAGCCCTTTTCTTATTCTGTCCCCTTCTCCAGGACAGGTGAGGGCACATGCTGGGGTGGGTGTGCTGTAAGTGGAGTCAGGGGTGCCGAGGTCCTGCACACATGTCCTCTTTGGGCTCTTTCCCTCTAGGGGAGCTTGCCTTGAGAATCTTGCTTTAGCTTTTTCATCTGTACCAGAGACCCAGACCCATGTGACCTATAAGACTCTGAGGAGCCACTTCTGAATGGTACAAACAGAATCCCTGCCAGGAAAGTAAGCTTTCCCAGGCCTGCAAGTGGCAGACCCCAAGGGCAGGAAACACCTACCTGACCAGAGAAAACCTCACCCATGGGTGTGTTTCACAGGCCCAGGCAAGAAGGGACATAGCCCTGGATGGGAGATTATATCCCCTAGTCCAGTTTTGCTCTCAGAGTCATAGGCCCTGGGGGTTTGGTGAGGACAATCTTGGGACAATCTTGGTCACAATAGGTGGTCTTATGATGCCAGGAAGGAAGCCCCCTTCCCCTACCAACATTTTCCCCACTAAAGGGATGTCTGTCCAGATGCCTCACTTGTAAGCAAAAAAATTAAGCTAAGGGTAACCTGCTAGAAGAATAAACGGTGAGGGCTGTGGAGCTTTTCTTGGAAAGAGGGCAGCAACCAAGCAAATGCCATAGTGTTGGGATGCAGGTTCCACGGGCCTGGTGTTGGGACCCACTCACTTGTAAGCAAAAAAATTAAGCTAAGGGTCACCTGCTAGAAGAATAAATGGTGAGGGCTGTGGAGCTTTTCTTGGAAAGAGGGTAGCAACCAAGCAAATGCCATAGTGTTGGGATGCAGGTTCCACGGGCCTGGTGTTGGGACCCAGAGAATCTGGTCAGGGCATGTGCCTGTGAAGGATGTCCTTTGAGACTCCTTCCACCCCATGTCTCTGCTCCAAAGGGGAGTCTCCAATTGGCTGAGGCTCCCTGGAGAACAAGTTTCTGGCCCTCCAGTTTTTATAGCTGCACCAGACTCCTGGAACTTCCCTCCCATCAAGGCTGCACACAACAGGGGGCAGAGGGAATTCCCCAAAATGAAGTTGGGGGGATGAATGCCAGATAGTCTAGCTTGATGAATGCCCATCATAAGCCTCATCCACTCCCAGAGTCACTTCTCTAGGTGGGACACTGCCCTCTGTCTCTGAAGGACACTTACACCAGCAAACTCTCCCAGGCTGGGTGACCTGAGATTACTGACCTACTGATTTAGGTTCTGGCTTAGACTTGCTCAGGTTTGGGAGGCTACTCCCCCCTCCCCCAGGGATGGAAATGATATATCAGGCAGGCCAGGTACTGGGGCCCAGATCCCATCCTCAGCTTTACTAGGCAACCTCTGGAATCCCCAGTGGGCTAGTCCACTGAGTCCTTCATATCGCCCAGCCTCAGTGGCAGCACCAGCTTCCCCAGCCTTGCCTCACCTTCCTCCCATGAGGACTCAAGATCACCAAGTCTGGCAGAGGCTCAGAGGAAGGATCTCTGACCCCTGAGAAGGCAAAAAATCCAGTCAGCCCTTACAGCGTTCCCCAACTTCCCTGTCCTTGCTGTGTAGAAGAGTTGGGGGCAGAAGCCCTGGAATCTGCACAGGAGGGAGAAAAGCCCCCGTGGAGGAGGGAAAGGATCTGGAAGGAGTGGGGTGGGGTGGTGGGGTGTGTGGGGAACTGTGGCCAGTCTTGCTGATGACACAGCTTCGCCCAGGGCAGGAGGTGGATGTGGACCTTCAGGCAGCCAGGGTGGCCCCGGGGACCACTCTGAAAGGGTGGCTCAGTGGGTATTGTGATGCAATGGGTGCAGCCAGGTGGGCATGTCATGGGGACACACATATTTGTGGTTCAAGTTCTTCCCCGACCTGCATTCCCCAGGGGGCTCAGCCACACCTGCAGACAGGCATTCTGATTGGCCTCAAATGCCTATACTCTGTTCCCCCACCCTCACCCCCACCTTGCGGCCAATACAGGGCTTCTACCATCATCCCTGACACCTTCGCTCCCTCCCTCCAACCCTGTAAGCTGAATTCATCCTTAGATTCATTGGATTCTTCCAGGGAATAGGGAAGAAACACACGTGGCCTTTGTTGATGGGACACAGACTATTTGCAGGGTGTGCTGGGTGTTTTCCAGACCCACTCTCGACCCTCCTCCCCGCAGCTGGGGAGTGGATGGGAGCTGCAGGGACAGCATTCGGTTGGGTTCAGCCAGTGAGAGCACTGGGAGATGAGCAAGGAGGACAGGAGGTCACAGAATGTATTCCCTGGGCTCCCTCCTTGCCAGGTTGTGTGGCAACCTGAAGGTCACGGCTCCTGTTGGGACGCCCTCTCCTACAGCTACTCTCTCTGGGTTGGTAACACTTAGATTTGGTAATTGCTCCCCACTGGGAGTCTTCACTTATCTTATTCATTTCTCTAAATCCTTCCCACTCCTTTGTAAACAATCCCCTTATTAAACTCTCCCCAATTACTCAGATTTCTTTCCAGGACTCTTATTGGTATAGAAAGAAACCCCACAGGGTGAGTCTTAGGGGTATGCAGGACCCTCCCTCCCCCTAGGGAATCTAAAGGTGGCCATATACTCCTCCTCCACACTGCCAACTAGCTGGACTTTCTGAGACTTTGAGTCTTAGGCAAGGGGTAAAGAACTGGGCAAGCAGCTTAGAATTCATTCACAGTGGTGGTGGCCAGTGGCCGTGGTGGGGGTATTTGGGGATAGCAGAAGCAGTGGTGACAGCTATGCCAACTGTTGCAGCCCAGCCAGACTGTTCCTGGGACATGGCCTGCTGCCTGGCCACCCACAGCTCCTGCCCATTTTCAGACCCTAGTTCTCCATCCTTCCAGTTGATTGCACAGGTCCCCAATATCCTTCTAATGAATTTGTTTTGCCTAATATATCTAGAATCTGTTTCTGTTGCTTGCATCCAACAAACCCTACCTGATACAGGGTTTGCTTTCAGAATTCGAAGGGCAGTGAGGTGTCATTGGGACCCCTTTCAGCAGATGTTCAGCCTCTCTGAGTCCCTAGGAGACTGAGAAACACAGTGTTCTCACAGAAAAGCAGACATGTAGCTTGGTCTAATCATCTTCACAGCTACCACTTAGGGTGGGTTCTTTACTGTTCTTATGACATAGCTACAGTTATAGCATGAAATCCTGTGGCCCTTTTATCCCCCCACCTGCATGTTGAATTTATACTTCTCAGAAAAGAGGATTAATTGGTTCAGTTTGCCTTCAGCCTGTACCGATCATCCGCATTGGGCAGGGTGTCATGCCCCGCCCCTCCGGAAGAACCTCCTGCTTGTTCAGCCCACCTACCAATACTCTATCACTGTGGCCAAGATGTGGCCATGTGAATGAGTGAATGAATAAATGTGAGTGAATGAATGAATGAGTGAGTGAATGGGGTTTTCTCCTGGTCTCTTGGACAGAAGGGTAAATCACACCCTTCCCCTAAGGCTTCCACACCTCTGTCTTAGCTTGTCTCCACCTATCCCAAAGTCAGCATGAAGTGGGTCCTTCTCTTGAAGGTTGAGATGTTTGGACAGAAGGGTAAATCACACCCTTCCCCTAAGGCTTCCACACCTCTGTCTTGGCTTGTCTCCACCTATCCCAAAGTCAGCATGAAGTGGGTCCTTCTCTTGAAGGTTGAGATGTTCAGACTCTGTGCAGTTCTTTGTACAATCTTGGCAGCTGCATCTTGAAGTGGTAAATAATTGTTCCTTGAATTCAATAGGGAATAGAATAAGATCTCCAGCAAAGGGATTAGAACTTATTTATATATTATCTTTCCTCTCTGTGCCCAGCACAATGATTTACATACAAGAGGGGGTCCAATAAGTGCTCATTGAATTAAGTAAAGAGCATTTATGGATCACCTACTGATTGTCAGATACCACACCTGGCCCAGAGGGACGTAACACTTAATGAGCACTGGGTATGTGCCAGGGACTGCCAGACAC
>NW_007727015.1:14237-39346 GCF_000696425.1 Galeopterus variegatus
CTGGCCCAGAGGGACGTAACACTTAATGAGCACTGGGTATGTGCCAGGGACTGCCAGACACCACAAACCTATCAGGTAGGTGCTATTATTGTCCCCATTTGACAGGTGAGAAATATGAGGCACAGAGAGGCCACATAACTTGCCTAAGTAGTGGAGCTGGGATTCCAGCCAGGTAGTCGGACTCCAGAGCTGCTGCTCTGACTGCTTTACCAGGCTGTTTCACAATGATGTGCTTGGCTCTAAGACTTCTGAAATTAAATAAGGCATTCCAGTACCAGCCATATCAAAATTTTTTTTAATTATTATAAATTAATCTCTCCAACAGACATCCACGATGATCATGCCCTCCCCCCAGGGGGAGATGGGGCTCAGGGATGGGGGTGAGGAGTCAGGATACCACTTCATACATGACTTGGAAAATAAAAAGCTGCAATGATCGTGTTTGTCAGGCCTGGTGAAAACATCGTGTACCCATCTCCTGAGAGGTTTGGCAGCTGCAATTCCCCAAAACAGAGTTGTGAAAGAGTAACAGCGAGGAACATTTGTGACTTTGGTACCAGGGCTTCCAGACCAAGTCTGAAATAAACAGGGCAGCACCCACATCACAGCCCTGCCCAGGCCCCATGAGGTCCATTCCAGACTCTCACCAGGAAAAGGCCCCTCGGACACCAGCCCACCCACACTGGGATAGTGTCACCATAGTGTGAGTCCATAGGAGGCTCAGACCTGCCCTCTGAACCTAGTTTGGTCTTTACAAGAACACCAACCACGTCCTGCATGGCGAGGCCTGCCCACCTCTCCCTCCACAGCCAGACTGAAGCTGGGCACCTCCAGGTTTCCTTGGCCACCAGGACAGGCAGCCACATGTTGGGGAGTGGCTCCAGGAAATATTTCCTGCTTTTAAGACCAGAGGGGAAATGGCAGAGGCTCATTTTATTTCAAATGATTCCGTGTGACTGCTTCAGTGGGTTGCAACCTTAGGTACTTGTTAAAACTGCAGATTTACCAGGCCCATTATAGGTAGGCCTAAGAAATCGGAATGCAGGCTGGGAGGGGGAAGTGGGACGTTGGCTTGAGCACGTTTTCAACCTCTCCCTCCCAGTGATGCAGCTGTGCAACCATTTTGGGGTTTGGGAGTCACTCAGATGAATGAGGCACATGGTCTCTGCCCTCCTGTCTCCAGAGGGAACATGAGCTACTCCTCTCACACTATCACAGATTGGCCTTCTGTTTCCTGAACACACCTCTGGCAGGGATGCAGCTCTCAGGTGTCAGTGGAAAGGGCTCTTCATTTAGGCTCAGCACAGCTGCGTTTTCAGTCACAGCCCTTGTTTCTTTTTCCTTAAATAAAAGTTTTAGCAGCTAACATGGTTTCTTTTTCACAAGACCTCCTATTCTGTAATTATCTCTTTCTCCCCAGCAGTCTGTAAGCTCCATGTTCCCTCATCACTGAGAAGCCCACGCCTAACTGTATGCAGTAATTGCACCACAGGTAGCTGTCACATACAGAATGTGACCTAGATATACAAAAAGGGCAGCGACCACCACTTAACTGTCTCTAGAAGGTGGCAGAAGATCCCCCCCTGCCATAGCTCACAAAGGAGAGCCAACTCCAGGCAAGACTGCAAGACAACTTGCACCTGGACCCCCACTTTTGTTGTAGTTTGAAGATCTCAATTGGCTTTATTACGATGCTAGAATCAGGCGACACTTCATAAAATAGAAAAGGTGTTCCAATGAGCTGAGCAAATGGGGTTGATTTTATAAACAGAAAAAGGCTGAAGAACAAAATGCAGATCGGTCATTTTAAAGTTACTTTCCTTGTAAGTTGGGGACAAGACAGAATAGAAAGATAACTGACTAGTTAACATCAGGCTACTTCAGATTCTTGTATAAGGATTAAAGCAGAGGGAAGTTTATTAGCATTAACTATTGAAGATTTAAACTAGCCTGCTTAGGAAATTGGCTGTTATCTCTTTCTCCTTATTTCTCTGCAGGTCAGACCACAATCTAAGTGATGTGGAACTTAGCAGGGGTAACGATTTTGATTTTTTAGTCTGGTCTTATACGGCCTAGTGCAGGACCTTAGTCCAAACAATGACCTCCCATAAATCTTATTTAACAATACCAGTGTATATGATGCCAGGGGTGTTAAGTACTTAGGAGCAAACAAGGCAAGGTGTATGTAAGGTGGACCCCCACTTCTGATGACCCCTCCCTGTGACCTCCTTCAATCCAAGTTCCCCTACAACCCAACTAGAAGTAAGTGCCATATTCCCAAAACCAAATGAGGTGCCTAGAGCCAGAATAGTCTGCACAAATTTATTGTCATTCAAATCTCAGAAAAAGGAATGTAGTGAGTCATAAGGTGGACCCCCACTTCTGATGACCCCTCCCTGTGACCTTCGTCAATCCAAGTTCCCCTACAACCCAACTAGAAGTAAGTGCCATATTCCCAAAACCAAATGAGGTGCCTAGAACCAGAATAGTCTGCACAAATTTATTGTCATTCAAATCTCAGAAAAAGGAATGTAGTGAGTCAGGCCCCCCACTCACTCCTTTTGCAGGAGGTGCATTTGCACTCTTTGCACGTGCAAGAACCAGCGCAGGTGCAGGAGCCACCTGGAAGAAAGAAAGTGAGAATTGAGATGTAGGAGGCACAGCAGTTGGTCAGTAACTCTCCCTCCTCCATGCAAGGTCAACTCAGAGCTCCTTCCCTGCTCAGAGCAGAGGAAGAGAAGCTCATCTTCTTTCCCCTCATGTTGGGGAAGGGCAAGTGCCCTCCTGTTTTTAACCAAGAAAGGTCCAGCTCCAGACACAGCCCAGGAAGACTGGGACTGGGGGCCAGGACATCATTAGGCCCTGAACCCGGAAGAGGCAATGTCCCCTGCCACCCATCCATCCTGGCTGCTCAAAGGCTGAAGAGAACCACCTGAGCCCAACCAGCAACCCTCTGACCAACTGGTTGACCTGAAGCAGGACAACCTTGACCCTCAGTACCCTCAACTCTGAAAGAGAGGCATAGGGAGGGTGGAAATGCTCTCAGGAGCTTGGCCAAGAAGAAAGCACTAGGACAAACTAAATGAGTCCACTTCAGATATGAAAATGCGCCCTCCTCCAGCCCTAGGGACACAGGTTATGGGGCTAAGAAATAGGGATCTTAAAGATCAAAAAGGCCGGCGTCCCTTACCAGTGCCGCAGGAGCAGTTTGGATCCATTTCGAGCCGAGGTGAGGCTGGAGATCCAATCAGGAGGTGAAGATGGAGATGAAGATGCACGTGCGCGATGGAATTCCTAGTGAAGCCTAGAAACCCATGGGCTCCCTTTATAGTCAGAGGAGGGGGCCGGGTGCAGACAACGTATAGTCAGAGGAGGGGGCCGGGTGCAGACAACTTATAATCAGAGGAGGGGGCCGGGTGCAGACAACGTATAGTCAGAGGAGGGGGCCGGGTGCAGACAACTTATAATCAGAGGAGGGGGCCGGGTGCAGACAACGTATAGTCAGAGGAAGGGGTCGGGTGCAGACAACGTATAGTCAGAGGAGGGGGCCGGGTGCAGACAACTTATAATCAGAGGAGGGGGCCGGGTGCAGAGGCGCCGCCCCGGCCCTCGTACCCGCCCCGCCGAGTCAGCGCCGCCCGCGATCCTCGCCCTGACTGTGAGCACCTGGCGGGCCGGGCGCAAGATGTCCCGAGTGCGGCTCAGTGCGCACCGCGGGGTCGCCTCTTTGGCACTGGCTCGCGAGGGAGGGGCTGTGCGCTCGCCTGTACGCAGCTTCCCTGTGCCCTGCTGACTCTTCCCAATGTCCCCGAGGTTGCCGGCCACCCCGTCCCCTGGCGTTCTGGGAACTCAGCCCCTAGGTCCTAGCCGACTTCCACCCCTCGCCCCGCACCGTTGTCCTCAGCGTCGCCTTCCCGGAGCCCGTGTGCAACCAAAGGCTCGTGCTCACATTCCCGGATTGCCGGGAGCGTGGGGAGCGCAGCTAGCGAGTTGTGTGCAGAGAACTGACCTTGATGTGACCTTCGCCTCTTCCACACTGCCTGTCCCTATTCCCACCTAAGGCCTTCACAGCCATGTTCCTCCTGTACACAGCAGCAGGGCAGACATAGGGCTGTGCCTCCGTCCCTTCTATCCTCCAAGGTGGAACGGATGTATGAACATATTCGTCCAGGAATTCTTTTGCTTAAACTTCCCTGAAGCTTCCTATACCTAGCAGGGCCACCCCACATAAAGATGGAGGTTCCCAAAGCTTGAGATGCCCCCAAGGGAGGGATCATTTTAGGTGATGTGCAGACACTGCACTAAATAAAAAAACAAGTGATTATTTCCCTTTCAATATTCCTTTTAGATCGCATTTAATCTGTGAAGGTCCTGTTTAAACACTTTCAATTTTTGAATCCTCCCAATAATCTTAAAGCAAAATACTATTTATGAAGTCGTTTTATTAATGACAAAGTACATACAGGAGTATGTAGCCAAGGGTCACAGGGCTAGGAAAAGGTGCTGCTGTACCTGAATCCTGTCAGCTTCATGGGAAAGAGGTCAATGATAAAGCCTCCTTTTGACCTGGGAATGTTTTCGATACCTCTCTACTGCTTGAAATCTTAAAACAAAAGCAAGCATGAAGGTCAATCCTGGGAGGGAGAAAAGTGTTACAGAAGGAATATATATAATTTTATGGCAACCTTCTATTTCAGGAAGTGAGACAGATTTCATTAGTGGTAAGGAGTTTGCTTTTCATATAAATACAATTAAAGAAATATGATCTATTAAACGAAAAATGGTAAGTAAAATAACTTTGCAGAACACAGCATTTTTGGCAGGCATCCTTTTCTATCATTCATAAGGATGCTAACTATCTTGTTCACCAATATATATCCCCAATGTGGATCCCTATTTTGTGGAAGATACAAGGACCTTCTCTGGGTCACAGGTCACATGCTCACACGGTTGATGAAAACTACATAGGACATACCAGGCCTGGCTTATTTGTCTGGGATAAAAATGTCTTCTATGGTATGAATAAAGGTAACAATATAATAGCTAATATTATAGACTCCTTGACACATGTCACGCAGCATTCTAAGTTATTTCCATGTATTAACTCGTTTATTTCTACTGGTCAGATGCTGCTAGTATGCCCTTTATACAGTGGAGGAGACTGGGCCACAGAGAAGGTATGTCACCCAGCTATAAGTGACAGAGCTGGGATTTGGACTCATACACACTGAGTGCAGAATTATTCCCTCACCACACCCTACACCACCATGTCACATGAAAGACAAGGACACTGAAATCTGGCACAGAGGCAGCAGTGGGAAGACGACTGAGCTGGCAGTTAGCTCCCTCTGCATAGCTCTGTGACCTCTCTGGGCTTCAGTCGACCATCTCTCTAGTCAGGGGCACAATTGTTCTAACTAAGCCCGGGCCATTCAGCTTTGAAATGTAAAGGGCAGGGTTTAGCATCCAGTGACATCATGATTTGCCCGCTGATACCAGGGCATGAGGCCAGCTGAAGCATAAGTTCATTCATGCCATTACTACTGAACTGTGTCACCTTGGGCAGGTTGCTTAACTATTCTCTGGAAGACAGAACAATCTCGCCAGACCCTGTATATTCACTCTCTCACTGGTTCATGTGAAGATCCAATGACATGAAGGGTGGGAAAGGCTTCTTCTCTGCTCAAATGCTGGGGCAGTGTCTTGTCTTGAAGGGTTTTGTATAGGAGGTTATCCACACGGCCTCAGAACCAGATCAGCAAGGTTCCAATCCATCCTCAACTTCAAATCCACAATAATGCTTCCAAGTGGATGGGCCTTTCCCTAGGAGCTTGATGGGAGGGAACAGGATTCTTTCTCCAAAAAGTCCACGTGGACAGAATGTTTGTAATGCCATTGTTTATCAAGCCTAGCCAGGAGCCAGGCCACTATCACATTTAATCCCTACATAGAGATACAATCTTCTTTCTACAAATGAGGAAATGGAGGCTAAGAGAGGTTAAGCAACTTGACCAGGCCACATAGCCAGTTCTGATGAAGTAGGCCGTAACCCAGGGCTGCCTGACACCAAAACCAATGCAGTTGGCCCAGGCTGCCTTCTGAATCCTCTCTTCACACAGAGCACTTGCACAGTGGCATGGCCCTGCCTCCTGGGACACCAGATTCATCTTCCTCTTAGACTGAACATCTGGTAGCATTCCCTGAGCAAATACCGATGGAGACTAAATGCTGGCATTAAGTACAAGTCACCCAGGGCCTCACTCCTTCCTAATAAACACCTTCACACCCTCACCACTGCAGAATATGCCATCACCACTGCCTAGGCAACTAAAAATACTTCATCTGGAAGTAATTCATATACTCCCTCTTGCTGAGAAACACTGGAAAATTTCCTCCAATTCCCTTGTTACTTTGGTGGCTTAAAGTCAACAAGGGCTGGAATTTGAAGCGGGAGCAGATTCATCTTAACCTTGGGAGGAAATTCCAAAGATTCAGAGCCATGTTACAACAGGGAGCTCTCAGGAGTAGCAAGAGTGGCACTGGGCAAGCCAAGCCTGATGGTTCCTCGTGGGGATGTCCCGGCGAAGGCTGCTCAAGGTGTATGATCCACTCATTGGAGCTGGTTTGTGAACTGTTTCCAGTCTGCAATGGACTGCCGAGAAGAAATGTGCAGTATTTGTAATTCTTTTATTTTTCCTATGTTATCTTGTTTTTCATATTTATTGAAATTTTACTGTTGAATCTCAAAAATAGGTTTCGTATTGTTTTCATTTTTTTATACTAATTCATTTTATTTTATTTTATATTATCAAAGTTTAGCTTTCTAACAGATAAATAAAAATTGTCCTTCACCACTGTTTTAGAAGCTCTGTGTAGAATACAAGCAGGTAATACTAATTCATTTTATTTTATTTTATATTATCAAAGTTTAGCTTTCTAATAGATAAATAAAAATTGTCCTTCACCACTGTTTTAGAAGCTCTGTGTAGAATACAAGCAGGTAAGGAGTTGGATTCCATACTGAGTCCCTTTCAATGAGGACTGACTCTGGCAGGGAGTCCACGGAGAATGAAAATTGTATTGACACATTTCTGTGCCATCAACACTTAACTTGGGAACAGAGGGGAGTTTATATCTGCCCCACCCATATCATCTGGATATTGTTCTTGCATTTTTAGCTGAGAAACTGAAGCTGAGACAGGAAACCTGACTTGCCTTAAGGTACTCAGTGTTTAGGGCCAAGCTATGGTTCCAGAGCTCCCAGTCTAATCTCTCACTGCATATGCTGGATATAGTGTCCCTCGTTTCCAAAGCACACAAAGGAGACAAGAGTCAGAATAAAGTCAGTGACTTTTATTATTCATGCATTTCGCAGAAAAAGGAATGTAGCAAATGGGGTGGGGTTGTATGAAAAAAAATCCAGGTTTGTCCATGTTGCTCTGTTTCTATCTGGGAGCAGGGCTCTCCCCACATCAGGCACAGCAGCTGCACTTGTCCGATGCCCCTTTGCAGACACAGCCCTGGGCACACTTGTCACAGCCCACTGGGCAGCAGGAGCAGCAGCCTGTGGATGTGGAGGAGGCAGCAGAGATGTGCACTAGGGATAAAAGGAATAAGGATTCCCACCCTCCCTTATAGGGATCTCTGTGGAGGAGCCAGCTTCCAAGAGAATGGGGCAACCCCAGACTTCTTAAATTCCCCCAAGATAGTGTAGAGGGCTGAAAACGGGTTGCCGGGTGGTGAAGGGGTAGAGGAAAAGAGGATTCCACTCACTCTTCCTGCAGGACGTGCATTTGCACTCTTTGCATTTGCAGGAGACGGCGCAGGTGCAGGAGCCACCTGCAAGGAAAAGGAAAGACAGTGACAAATGAGTGTGATGAAGAACATACAGCAGTTGGTCAACATGCTCCCCACTCAGTGCACAGTAGCTCTTGTCACTCAGGGCAGAGGGAAGTCTAACCTCATGCTGTCTCCCCACGGGCCAGGAAGGACAAGTGCCGTCCTCGTTTTACCCCATTTGGCCTTATGTTGGGAATCCCGAAGAGTTAATGTCCCCTGCCTCCCATTCCGCCCAGGCAACTCAAATGCTGGAACGAGCACTGGGTCCCAGCCCAACAGCCCAGTGACCATGTGGGTGACATAAAGTAGGGCGGTTTACAGCCTCAATACTATCGCCACTGAAATGAGAGGCGTGGAAAGATGGAAACGTTCTAAGTGGTGATGAAGGCGCTTGGTCTGAGAGAAAGCCCTAGAACTAGGAAGGAAAGGGGACCACTTCAGCCACTCAAAATACACCCTCCTTCAATCACAGGCACATTCTGTCCTCTGGCTGGTAAGTGGAGACCCTAAGGCCCGGAAACCCGGTGTCCCTCACCAGTGGCGCAGGAGCAGTTTGGGTCCATCTCGAGCCGACGTGAAGATGAAGGTCTAAGCAGGTGGTGATGAGGCAGCTGGGTGGTGGAAAGCGTGCTGGAGCCTAGGCGCCGGCGAGCTAATTTATAGTCAGGGGTGGGGTTCGGGCGCAAACACCCCGCCCCAGCGCTTGCACCCGCCCCGCAACTCAGCGCCTCCCTGCGTCCTTGGCTGGGCTGTGCACACCGTGCGGGCCGGGCGCAAGATCCCGGGCGCAAGGTCCCCGAGCGCGGCTCCGTGCGCACCGCGAGCCCGCCCCTTTGGCGCTCGCTGGAGCGGGAGGAGCTGTGCGTCACGGGGAACGCGGCGTCCCTGTGCCCTGCTGTCCTTACCCAGTTTCTCCGAGGGTCGGCCCGCCCTGCCCCCTGGCTTTTCGGGAACTCAGCCCCGGAGTCCTAGCCGTCCTCCACCCTCAACCCCACGCCCTCGTGCTCAACTTGCCTTGTGGGAACCCGTGTGCAACCCCAGGCTCCTGCTTATGTTCCTGGATCGGCGTGAGCTGGAGAATGCGGCGAGGGAGTTCTGAGACTTTCACCCCCACCCCCGCCTGTCTCTGCCCCCACCTAGGTCCTTTGGCCACGTTGCTCATGTACACAGCAACACTGGAACACGGGGCTCTGCCTCCTTTCCATTCTTCAAGCCCGAGGGGATGTATACATTTGTCGTGGTCCTCTGCACAAAATTCTACAGGAGTTCCACACAGCCTAGGGACCTACAGCACTCCAGGATGGCAATTCTAAAAATGTGGGATGACCCCAAAAGAAGGATCCTTCTATGTGATGTGCAGACCCTGCATTAAATGAAAAGCAAGACTAGTGGTTATTTTCCTTTCAATATTCCTGATTATTACATAGCATTTAGTTTGTGCCAGGCCCTGTTTAGTCACTTTCGCACCTGAACTCTCACAACAACCCTAAGAGGAAGTACATTTATGAACCATTTAATCGATGGGACAACTACAACATAAGGAGTTTAAAAGTACCTAGCCCGGGGTCACAGGGCCAGGAAATGGTGCTGCTGGATCTGAAATCTGTCCACTTGGCAGGGGAAAGGAATCAATGATAAAGCTTCCCTTTGGCCTAGAGGTCCCTTTCTGAGCTCCAGGTCACTTGCTCATGCATGGATAATGAGATTAATATATGAAACAGCGAAGCACATAAGGACTGCCTTTTTTTTTTTTTTTTTTGGAATAAAAATGTCTCCTCTACTATTAATAAAGATAACAAAAACATAACTAATGTTATAGACCACTCTCCCGTTGCCATGCATCATTCTAAGTTATTTCCATGCATTAACTCATTTGCTCCTACAAGGTAGACACTTTTTTATTCCCTATTCCAGTGGATGAGATTGACCCACAGTGAGGTTATGTCATTCAGGTATAAGTGACAGCAATGGGATTTGTACTCATGCAGGCTGACTGCAGGATCTTGCCCTCACCCAAAGCCTATGCCATCATGTCGCGTGAAACATGAGGACACTGAAATCTGGCACAGAGGCAGCAGTGGGAAGACCACTGAGCTGGCAATCAGCTTCCTCTACATTGCTCTGTGACTTCTCTGGGCTTCAGTTGACCATCTCTCAAGTCAAAGTCGCAATTGTTCTAACTAACCCTGGACCGTTCAGCTTTGAAGTATGAGAGGGAGGGATTTGCATCCAGTGGCATCATGATTTGTCACCTGATACCACGGCATGAGGCCAGCTGTAGTATCTGTTCATTCGTACTTTTAATCCTGAGCTGTGTCATTTTGGGCAGGTTGCTTACCTACTCCGGAAGACAGCACATCTTGCCAGACCCTGCACATTCAGTATCTCCCTGGTTCATGTGACAATCAAATGACATGAAGGGTGGGAAAGGCTTTTTCTTTGTTCAAATGCTGGGACAGTGTCTTGTCTTGAAGAGTACAGGAGGCCATTCTCATGGCCTCAGAACCAAATCAGGAGGCCTTTTGTGCAGAAGTCTATCCACATGGCCTCAGAACCAAATCGGCAAGGTTCCAATCCATCCTCAACATTTAAGCCACAGTAATGTTTCCAAACAGATGGGCCTTTCCCCAGGAACTTGATGAGAACTAACAGGATTCTCTCCTGAAAGTCCATGTGGATGGAATGATTGTAATGCCACTATATTAAACCCTACTCATTAGTCATGTCACTATCACATTTAATTCCTACATAGAGAAACAGTTTTTCTGCAAATGAGGAAATGGAGGCTAGAAGTTGGAGCAATTTGCCTAAGACACACAGCCAGTAAGTGGTGAAATGAGCTGTGTACCAGGATTACCTGACATCAAAACCCATGCACTTGGTCCACAATGCCTGCTGGAATCCCCTCTTCACACAGGGCACCTAGAGGCAAGCACTGTCTTGCCTCCTAGGCCACCAAACTCATCTTCCTCTTTGAACAAGAAATAGAAATTCCTTCAAATCCTCTCTTCACACAGGGCACCTAAAGGCAAGCATTGTCTTGCCTCCTAGGCCACCAAACTCATCTTCCTCTTTGAACAAGAAATAGAAATTCCTTCAACAAAATAGTCATGAGGAAAAAATGCTGGCATTAATTACAAGTCACCCAGGTTGGTAGTCTTTCTCGATGAACACCACCACACACTGGAAAAAACTGCAAAATATGCCATCACCACTGCCTGGCCAGACACAAAGTACTTCATCTGGAAGCATTGCTCACATACATTCCATCTTGCTGGGAAATTTTGGGCAATCCCCTCCAAATCCCTAGTCATTTTGCATGCTTGATGTAGTCAAAGGCTGGGATTTGAAGGAGGAGCAGATTTCAGCCTGACTCTGGGAGGAACTTCGAGAGATTCAGAGCCAAGTCACAACAGGGAACTCTCAGGGGTAGCAAGAGTCCTGTCAGTAGCCCAGGGCAAGCCAAGATTGAGGGTTCTTTGTGGGGATTTTCAGGCCAGTGCTGCTCAAGGTGTGTGGCCCACACACTGGGGCCAGTCAGGGAATTGTTTCCAGCAGATTTCAGCCTGACTCTGGGAGGAACTTCCAGAGATTCAGAGCCAAGTCACAACAGGGAACTCTCAGGGGTAGCAAGAGTCCTGTCAGTAGCACAGGGCAAGCCAAGATTGAGGGTTCTTTGTGGGGATTTCCAGGCCAGTGCTGCTCAAGGTGTGTGGCCCACACACTGGGGCCAGTCAGGGAATTGTTTCCATCTGGGGTGTGCACCCTAGAACAAAGATGCAATGGTTGTGATTTAAAAATTTTTTTTCTTTTATTTTATTATACATATATTTATTAAAATTTGCCTATTGAATGAACAAAATAGTTCTTTTTGTGTGTGTCTTTATTTTTTTCACAGTAATTCATTTCATTTTATCTTCCCAAAGTTTAGGGCTGTGACAGATAGAAAATAAAACCTGGTTGTTTACCACTGCATTTTAGAAACTCTGTATAGAATATAAGCAGACAGTAGGATTTTATCCCAAGTTCCTGTAAAGCCTAACATTTAATGAATATCAACATTTGG
This sequence comes from Galeopterus variegatus, assembly GCF_000696425.1. Classification (NCBI taxonomy): domain Eukaryota; kingdom Metazoa; phylum Chordata; class Mammalia; order Dermoptera; family Cynocephalidae; genus Galeopterus; species Galeopterus variegatus. Next base: position 26,143 of record NW_007727015.1, read on the forward strand.
TAGGGAATCCGCAGAAAAAGAAAACGAGATTGAGAAGTTTCTACACCATCAACACTTGATTTGAGAATGGAGGGGAGCTTATATCTGCCCCATTCTTATGTCGCCTGGATGATGCTCTTGCACTTTTCATTGGGAAACTGAATCTGAGACAAGGAACCTGACCTGCTTTAAGGCACTCATTGTTTAAAGTGCCAAGCTATAGTTCCAGCAACTAGGTCTCTGGGCTCCCAGTCTAATCCTTAACTCCAGCTATTGGATGTGATGTCTTTTATTCCTGAGGCATGCAAAGGAACCAGAGTCAGAATAAAGTCAAATGCTTTTATTATCATTCACATATATCACAGAAAAATGAATGGACCAAATGGTTTGGGGTTGTATAAAAATGAATCCAGGTTTGTCCACGTTGATGTATTTACATGTGCAAGCAGGGCTCTCCCCACATCAGGTGCAGCAGCTGCACTTGTCTGATGCTGCTTTGCAGACACAGCCCTGGGGCACACTTGGCACAGCCCACGGGGCAGCAGGAGCAGCAGGCTGAGAAAGAAAGGGGTGAGTGAGAGGTCAGAGCTGACTTACCAGGCACCTCTCTGCCCCAAAAGCACACCTGGAACAAGCTCTGCCCCAATCCCCTAGGACCCTTTTTTTAGGATGGCACATCTCTGCTCTAATAAATTAAGTGGTACCTTTGAGTTTTGTCCCCCAACAGAAAAGGATGACTTTGCCTCATCTGAGCTCAGGACAGGGCAGATCACCTGGAGAGGGAATGTTATGGCCTCTGGGGGCAGAGGAAGGCCAGTTCCCCAGGATACACTCAGAACCAGCTCTGAGTCCCTCCCAATCTTAGTCACAGCCCCAGATTCCCAGGGGAAGGCCCTCAGTCACTCTTCTTACAGGAGGTGCAGTTGTACTCTGCATTTGCAGGAGCTGGTGCAGGTGAGGACACCACCTGGAAAGAAAAGAACGACAGGCAATGAGCAATGAGTGAGATGTAGGAGATACAGCAGTGGGTCAGTAACTCTCCCTGCACCCATCACTGTGCAGGCCCAGGCCTGGGAGCTCCTGTCCCACACAGAACAGATGCAAGTGTAAGCCCACCTTCTCCACCCTCCTGCGGGAAGCACAGTGCAGCCTCTTCTCTTTTTCCCACAGGGAAGGATGGTCCAGGGTCCACACTCAGTTTGGGGAAGCTGGGCCAAGGGCCAGGATCTTAGGTCATGAGACCAGAAGTGGCAGTGCTCCCCACCTCCCATCCAGCCCAGGCAATTCAGGCCTGGACAGAACACTGTGGTCAGACCAGTAGCCCCAGGACCACCTGGGAGATATCTAGCAGGACAGCCTTGGCCCTCAGTACCCTTTACCCTGAAAGAGAGGTACAGGATGGGAGAAAATGCTCTCAGGAGCTTGACCAGGAAGAAAGCAGCAGACAAATTAAATGAATACACTTCAGCTCAGAACTCAAAATGCGCCCTCCTCTAACCACAGGGACACTCATTTCTGTGGTGGGGAAATGGGGATCCTAAGGACAGAAAGCCAGATCCCTTACCAGTGGTACAGGAGCAGTTGGGGTCCATTTGAAGCCGAGGTGAGGCTGGAGATCCAAGCAAGAGGTGACAAGGCAGCTGGACTGGTGGAAGGCATGGTGGAGCCCAGGAGCCTGCAAGCTCCATTTATCCTCAGGAGAGGTTCTGGGTGCAAAGGCTACACCCGGGCCCTTCCACCCGCCCCAAAGAGTCAGTGTCTTATGCTGTTCTTTGCTGTGCTGTGCACACCATGTGGGCCAGGGCAAGAATCCCCTAGCGCTGTTGGGCATGAACCACAGGGCCACCCCTTTGGCACCAGCTCCTGCAGAACCAGCTGTGAGCCTAGGAGAACTTAGCCTCCATGCACCCTGCTGGCTCTTAGCAATTTCCCCGAGATTGCCCACCATCCCTGCCCCCAGATGTCCAGGAACTTATCCCCAGGGTCCTGGCTTTCCCCCACGCCCTGTCCCGCACTGTTGTCCTCGACATCTCCTTCCCAGAGCCCATGTGCAAACCAAGGCATTGTGCTCACGTCCCCAGATTGGCGTGAACCAGGGCAGCACAGGGAGGGAGTTGTGTGCAGAAGACTGCGTGCAGACAGATGTATGCAGGTGTGACCTTCACTCCCCCTCAGCTGTCTGCATTGCCTGTGCCTATCTGCATCTTGGTCCTTTGCAGGGATTCTCCAGTACACAGCCACAGGTGAACACAGGGCCTACCTCCCTGCCTTTCATTCTCCAGCTGAGGGCACCCAGAGGCACATTTTCCAGGGTGCTCCTCTGCATAAAACTCTCCAGGGACTCCAACAGCCTAACAAGCCCACCCCACTCCAGGAAACCAATTCCTAAAAAGTGCATGTCTCTAGGATGGGATCATTTTCTTAGCTGATATGATTAAATACAGGAATTAAAGTGGTTGTTTTCCCTTCAGCATTCCTGCTACATAATAGGAATTATGTGCCCCTGGATCTGAATCCTGTGTCAGCTTCCCAAGAGATAGGAATCAATGATAGAGCTTCCCTTTGGCCTAGGTATGTCTTCAAGGCCTCTCTACTGCTTGAAATCATTAAAACAAAACCAAGCATCAAGGTCAACCCTGGCAACAAAAAAGGGACGTAGAAGGGGTAGAGATACATGTAATTTTATGGCAGTCTTCTATGCCCGGAAGTAAAACGCATTTTCCTTTTCAGTAGTGAAAATAAGTTTGATTTTTATATAAATATGTCTAAGGAAATATGATTTATTTACAAGAAAATGTAAAGTAAAACCGTAGTGAAGCTGGTAGCGGAAATGACAGAGATCTTTCTGTATTGGTTATGAGAACGCAGACTGTCCACAACTTTATATCCCCAGCGTAGATCCCTATTTTGTGGAAGAGTGCAGGGCCCTCCCTGGGCTAGAGTTCACATGCTCATGTAGTGATGAAAACAACATAAGACTCACAAAGAGACACACCAGGACTGGGTTATTTTCTTAAGGTAGAAAGATGCTATGAATGAAGACAATAAAATAATACCTAATACTATAAACCACTCACCACTTGCCAGGCACCATTCCAAATTATTCCTGTATGCTATGAATGAAGATAATAAAATAATACCTAATACTATAAACCACTCACCACTTGCCAGGCACCATTCCAAATTATTTACATGTATTAACTCATTTACTCTTACAAGCCAAACTCTTATATTAAGCCTGTGTTACGGTTGAGGAGACTGAATCACAGGGAAGTAATGTCACCTAGGTATCACTGACAACTGGGATTTACTGTCATGCAGGCTGACTGCAGTATGCTGCCCTCAACCATAACCATGTCACCATGTCCCATGACAGACAAGGACAATGAAATCTGGCACAGAGAGAAGAGCAGGGGGAGAGCACTGAGCTGGCAGTCGGCTCCCTCTGCGTTGCTATGTTTCCTCTCGGCCTTCAGTAGACCATCTCTCAAGTCAAGGGCACAACTGAACTAACTAACCAAGGTCCTTACAGCTCTGGTCTGTGTGGGGAGGGTTTAGCATCCAGAGACATCACGACCTGCAGTTGTGTTCAGGGCTTGAGGACAGCTATACTGTAAGTTCATTCATACCTTTACTCCTGAGCTATCTGACCTTGAGAAGGTTGTTTAACTACTCTGGAAGAAATCACAATCTCACCACACTCTGCACATTTACTCTCTCAAGAGTTCATATGAAGATCACATGACATGAAGTGTGAGAAAGGCTTTTTGTCTATCTAAATGCTGGGGCAGTGTCTTCTGAATGGCTTTTTGAAAGAGGTCTTTCACACTGCCTTGGAAGCAGATCAGAAAGAGTCTAATCCCATCTCCAACTTCCAATCCACAGTAATGCTTCCAAATGGATGGGCCATTCCCCAGGAACTTGATGACAGGAAACACGATTGTTTCTCCAGAAAATACATGTGGACAGAATGAGTATAATGCCACTAGTCTAATCCCATCTCCAACTTCCAATCCACAGTAATGCTTCCAAATGGATGGGCCATTCCCAGGAACTTGATGACAGGAAACACGATTGTTTCTCCAGAAAATACATGTGGACAGAATGAGTATAATGCCACGGTTTATTAAGCCCTTGCTAAGAGCTAGGCCACTATCACATTAAGTCCCAACATATAGATACAATCTTCTTTCTACAAATGAAGAAATGGAGGCTCAGACAGGTTGTGTGAATTGCCCAGGCCACACAGCCAGTAAGTGGTGAAGCGAGCTGTGTACTAGGACTGCTTGGCACCAAAACCTATGCACTTGGCCCAGGCTGCCTTCTGAAATCCTCTCTTCACACATGGACCTGCAGGCAATCATGACCCTACCTCCAGGGATACTAGACTCATCTTCCACTTAAATTGAACATCCAATAACATTCCTTGAACAAATAGGCAGGGGGATTCCTGCTGGCATTAAATACAAGTCACCCAGGGCCTCACTCCCACACCCTTCATGCTGCAGAATATGCCATCTCCACTGCCTGCAGGCACAGGGTACTTCATTTGGAACCTGTTCTCACACACACTCCATCTTGTTGGGAAACGCTGGGAAATTTCCTCCAAATCTCTTGTTACTTTGATGACTTGAAGTCAGCAAGGGCTGTAATTAGAACAGGGGCAGATTCAGCCTGTCCTTGGGCAGAACTTCCAAAGATTCAGAGCCAAGTCACAACAGGGAGCTCACAGGGGTAGCAAGAGTCCTGCCAGCGGCACTAGACAAGCCAAGCCTGATGGTTCCTTGTGGGGATGTCCTGGCCAGTGCTGCTCAGGGTGTGTGGCCCACATACTGGGGCTGGTCTATGAAGTGTCTCCAGTCCATGATGAACACCCTAGAACAAATGTGTAGTGTTTGCAAGTCTTTTATTTTTACTATGTTAATTTGTTCTTCATATATTTATTGAAATATGCCTATGGAATGTACAAAATAGGTTTTGTATCTTGAGTTTGCTTTTTTAATACTAATTCATTTTATTTTATCATACCAAAGTATAGGTCTGTGACGGATAGTGAAAACAATCTTTACTACCCCATTCTAGGAACTCCTTGTAGAATATAAGCACATACTAGTTGGATTTCATCCTGCGTGCCTTTCAAGCTTACCGTCCAATGAGGATTGACATTTGACATAGAATCCACAGAGAATAAAAATGAGATTGAGACATTTCTGCCCCATCAGCACTGGGCTTGAGAACAGAGGGGAGATTATATCTGCCTGCACTTATGTCATCTGGAGTATGCTCTTGCATTTTTAGCTGAGAAACTGAATTGGAGACAGGGTACCTGACCTGCCTTAAGACAGTGTTTAGGGGTTAAGCAATGGTTCCAACACCCAGGTCTTTGGGCTTTCAGTCTAATCCTCCACCCCAGCTGTTGAACAAAGTGCCCATTTATCTGAGGCACAGAAAGGAAACCAGAAACAGAATAAAGTCAATATCTTTTATTATCACTCATATATATCATAGGAAAAAGAATGCTGCAAATGGGTCACAGTTGTAGAAAAAAATCCAAGTTTGCACACATCACTATTTTATCTGCGAGCAGGGCTCTCCTCACATCAGGCAAAGCAGCTGCACTTGTCTGATGCACCTTTGCAAATGCAGCCCTGAGCACACTTAGCACAGCCCACAGGGCAGTAGGAACAGCAGCCTGGGGAAGAAAGGGGACATTGAGATGTCAGAGCAGACTTACCAGGCACCTCTTTGCCCCAACAGCAGGCCTGGAATAGGCTCTGCCCCCAGCCCCTGGATACTTTTTGAGGATGGCATAGCTCCGTTCTGACATAATAGGTGGTAACTTTGGGTATGTGTCCTGATAGAAAAAGGTTGCCCTGCTCCTTCTGAGCTCAGGACAAGGCAGAACACAAGCAGAGGGAATGACATGGTCTCAGGGGCAAAGAAGGCCAGGTCCCCAGAGGCATGTACTCAGGACCAGCTCTGGGTTTCCTCCCAATCTTAGCCACAGCCCCAGATTCCCATGGAGGGCCACCACTCACTCTTCTTGCAGGAGGTGCATTTGCACTCTTTGCATTTGCAGGAGCCAGCACAGGTGCAGGAACCACCTGCAAGGAAGAGACAGACAGGTGGTGACCAATGAGTGAGATGCAGGAGATACAGCAGTGGGTCAGTAACTCTCCCTGCACTCATCACTGTGCAGGCCCAGGCCTGGGAGCTCCTGTCCCACACAGAACAGATGCAAGTGTAAGCCCACCTTCTCCACCCTCCTGTGGGAAGCGCCGTGTAACCTCTTCTCTTTTTCCCACAGGGAAGGAAGGTCCCAAGCTTTACACTCAGTTTGGGGAAGCTGGGCCAAGGGCCAGGATCTTAGGTCATGAGACCAGAAGTGGCAATGCTCCCCACCTCCCACCTAGCCCAGGCTAATCAGACTTGGACAGAGTACTGGGACTCAGAGAAGCAGCCCCCTGACCACCTGGGAGATATCGAGCAGGACAGCCTTGACCCTCAGTACCCCCAACTCTGAAAGACAGGCATAGGGAGGATGGAAATGCTCTCAGGAGCTCACCCAGAAAGAAAGCACTGGAGGAATTAAAGGCCTTCCCTTCAGCTTAGAACTCAAAATGTGCCCTCCTCCAGCCACAGGGACACTTGATTCTGTGGCTGGGAGGTATAGATCCTAAGGACCAGAAAGCCTGATCCCTTACCAGTGGCACAGCAGCAGTTGGGGTCACTTGGAGTCAAGGTGAAACTGGAGATCCAAGCAGATAAGAGGCAGCTGAGCTTGTAGAAGGTGTCCTGGAGCCTAGAAGCAGATGAGCTCCATTTATACTCAGGGGAGGGGGCCAGGCTCAGCAGCCCTGCCCTGGCCCTTGCACCCACCCTACCGTGTCGGCGCCTCCTGCCATCCTTGCCTGGACTGTCCTTGCCAAGGACATCCTTGCCAAGGGAACTTCGTTGAGCCCTGCAGTTCACCCCTTTCCAGGTGGGGACGGGGCTTCTGGGAACTCAACCATGCGGTTCTGACATTCCCCCACCCCCAGCCGTGGACAGTTGTCCTCTGCGTCACCTTCTGGGAGCCCAACTGCAACCCCAGGCTCACGCTCACGTCCCTGGATAGGCACGTGCAGAGGATTGGCCATGGATGGGACCTTGGCTTCCCCCACTCTCCCGCATTGCCTGAACCTTTCCACAGGTGTGTCTCTAGGACTTGTTCCTTGTGGAGTATGCATAAAGCGAGTGAACTTCACAGGGCCTGGTTTTCCAAAGCCTTGCAGTTTCAAATATTGACCTTGCAAAGGACAAATTTTCCCCAGGCTATAGTCTCTGTTGTAAGATAAAGAATTGGAACACAGCAAGGTTGCTGGCTCAAAGACAGACAGGTTACTGATTGGTATGTAAAGATACTAGGAAATTGCTGTAAGAAGAGAATGTTTGCTAAACTCAAGCTTTTGTTAATGGATAGAGTTAATTGCATTATAAAATGTCACCTTGCTTATCTTACTGAAAGTTACCAGCTTCTATTGTTAAACTTGTTAAACTATACTTAGCAAAAACCCCACCTATGTTCTCTTCCTGTAACTTCCTGGTCTGGAGAATAAATGTGGGAAGTGAACCCCAATTCGTGGTTAATTTCCCAAATGGAAGGAATGCCTCTATCTTGAGGGTTCCGGGAAATTAACCCCTTTTCGGGGCTTCTCACTGCTCAGAAGAGATGAGCTTTGAGTAATCTTTGGCAGTTCCGTCACCAGGGGAAAAGGGGTGACAAATTCGTGGGAGGCAAAGCCACAGTTCCTCCTGTACACAGAAACATAGCGAATACGGTCTGTCTCTTTCTTCCATTTTCCGGGCCTGAGGGGATGAGCGGAAAATGGAAGGATCTTCCTTTGCATAAAATTCTCTAGGGTCTCCCCGCAGCCTAGTCAGCCCACGCCACTCCAGGATGGCAGTTTTGAAAGTGTGAGATGCTCCCCAAAGAGGGATCATTTAAAGTGATATGCAGATCTTGCATTAAATAAATAGCAATTCAAGTGATGATTTCCTATTACATAGCATTTACTCTGTGCCAGGCAATGTTTAATCACTTTTGTTATTTGAACCCTCACAACAATCCTAAAGGGAAATACTATTTATGACCCAACTGTTCTAGCAATCTGATAACTACAATACTTCGTATCCAAAGATCTTGCTCAACCTGACAGAGCTAGGAATTTGTTCACTGATTTGAATTCAGTCAGCTTCTCAAGGGAGAGAGGTGGCCATGATAAATCCTTCTTTTGGTCCAGGTATGTCTTCAACACTTCTCTATTGCTGGAAATCTTTTAAACAAGAGCATGCCACCAGCTCAACATGGGCAGTGACACACGCAACCCATAAGTGAAATACACACATGTATGTCATTAATAATCTGGCTATCTTCTATGTGTCGAATAAGATGACTTTTGTTTTCAGTACTGGTAAAAAGTTTGGTTTTTATATAAATATATTTAAGAAAATATGAATAATTTCCAACCTAAAATGTTGAGTAAAATATGATGCAAGTGGTAGCAGAAATGGCAGTCATCCTTTCGTATCAAACATGAGGCACGCAGTCTTGGTCATGTCTTTATACCCCTAAGGTGGATTGCAATTATGTGGGTAGAGTGAATGACTGTCTTTAAACCACAGGTTATATGTTCATGTAGTAGATGTGAACAACATAGGATGCCCAGCTGAGCACACCAGAACTGGCTGCTTTGCTGTCTGTAAATAAATATCCCCTATGTTATGTATATTCACAAAAATGCTATAACTAATACATAGACCACTCATTTGCCAGGCACCATTCTAAATTCCTTACATGTATTAACTCATTTAGTACTATAAGCCAGTCACTCTTATTTGGCCCCTATTACAGTGGAGGAGAGGTTATGTCACCCACGTATAAGTGACAGAGGTGGGATTTACACTCATGCAGGCTGGCTGTGACAACAGACTGACTCACCCATTCCACTATGTCACATGAAAGACGAGGACACTGAAAATCTGGCACGGAGACAGATTTCTTCGTACAACTCTGGGATCTCTCTGGGCTTAGGTTTCCCAACTCTCAAGCCAAGAGTAAAATTAGTTCATCCCAAAGGGCCTTACAGCTTTAAACCAAGATAAGCAGGGTTTAGCATCCAGTGACATCATGATCTACCAGCTGTGGCCAGGGTTGAGAGGCCAGCTGTAGCATGTGTTCATTCATATCTTTACTTCTGAGCTGTGTGACCTTGGGAAAGTTGTTTAACTACTCTGGAACTTGGAAGATGGCACAATCACTCCAGCCCCTGCATATTTGCTGTCACATTCATGAGGCCTGTGGCTCTCGTTCACTGGGTTGTGTGAAGATCAAATATCTTTGGAGGGTGGGAAAAGGCTTTTATGTCTGTTCAAATGCTGGGGCAGTGTGTCATCACAGAGGGCTTCTGTAGGACATCCCCCACTCCTCCTGGCACTGGATCAGCTAGGTGCCAATCCCACTCCCTGTATCCAATCCCAAGTAATGCTTCTAACCCTGTGAACCTTTCCACAGGAGCTCGTTGGCATTTAGCAGGATTCATTCTTCAGTGGGGGCAGAACAATCATAATCACCAGTGTTTGTTCAACCATAGCCAGGAGCCAGACTAGTATCATACTTAATCCCTACATTGAGATATAAACTCCTTTCTCCAAATGAGGAACTGGAAATTCAGAGGCTGAGTGACTTGGGCCAAGCCACACAGCCAAAAGTGTGATATGAAGTGTGTAAGGTGTGAACCAGGACTACCTGACCCAAAAAACCCTGCACTTGGCACAGACTACCTTCTGAAATGCCCTCTTCACACAGAGAATCTGCAGGCAAGCAAGGTCCTGACTTCTAGTCCAAGATACTCATCTTCCTCTTTGAGTGAACATCAAATAGCATTCCCTCAATAGCCAGGGGGACTAACCGTTGGCATTAATTACAAGTCACCCTAGACTTACTCATTCCCAATAAACACCACCACATCTTCCAAACTGCAGAAACTGCCATTACTCCTGTACTTGCAAATAAGAAGTAATTCATGTGTAACCAATTTACGGGTTCACTTTACCTTGCCTCAAGAATACCAGGCAATTCCCTCTTAATCTAGTCACTTTGCTGGTTTGAAATAGCCAAATGCTGGTATTTGAAATAGGACCAAATTCAGCTGACCTTGGGAGGAACCTCCAAAGAGAGCCAAGTCACAACAGGAAGGTCTCAGTGGTCAGTGACTGTCCTGTCAGTGGTACTGAGCAAGCCAAGACTGATGGCTCCACGTGGGGATGTCCTGGCCAGTGCTGCTCAAGGTATGTGATCCATACACTTGGGCTAGTCTGCAATTCATACCCTTGAATGAATGTGCAGTATTTGTAATTCTTTTATTTTCCTGTTATTTTGTTCTTCATATGAATGTGTGTGTGTGTGTGTGTGTGTGTGTGTTTTGGTGTCTGGCTTGTACAGATTTGAACCCATAACCTTGGTGTTATAAGGCTGCACTCTAACCAACTGAGCTAACCAGACAGCCTGTTCTTCATACGTTTATTAAAATTTACCTGTTAAATCTAAAAAATGTGTTTTGTATTTTTTAATTTCATTATCCCCATAATTAATATCATTTATTTCACCAAGGTTTGGGTGTGCCATGGATAGGAAATATAAACTGTTTCTATATCATGGAGTTTGAGAAACCCTATATAGGATTCAAGCAACTGAGGAGTTGGATTCTACCCCTATACTCACTTTCAAGCCTAAAATCTGATGAGGAACTGAAGTTGGGCAGGGAACTCAAGAGAGTGAAAATGAGGGATTGAGAAGCTTCTGTGCCATCAACAGCTGACATGAGAAGAGAGGGGATCCTGTATATGCCCCAAACCAATGATCTGGCTTAATCCTCTTCCATTTCACAGAAGAGGAAGCTCAGTGAGGTGACCTGGCTTGCCAGAAGGCACTCAAGTTCAGTTTGTTAGGGGCTGACAGTTCAATCTAGAGCCCCCGTCTTTGAGTCCCAGTGCAATACCTACCCCCCACCCCCACCAGTCCATTATTTCCAAGGCCCAGAAAAGAAGCCAGAGACAAAGTGAAGCCAAAGACTTTTATTATCATTCAGATATTTCATAGAAGGAATGTAGCAGATGGGTCAGGGGGTTATGAAAAAAATCCAAGTTTATACACATTGAGGTATTTACATCAGGGAGCAGGGCTCTCCACACATCAGGCGCAGCAACTGCATTTATCTGATGCTCCTTTGCAGACACAGCCCTGGGCACACTTGGCACAGTCCACAGGGCAACAGGAACAGCAGCCTGAGAATGAAAGGGAAGAGTGAGGTCAGAGCAGACTTACTAGGCACCTCCCTGCCCCAACAGCAGGCCTGGAATAGGCTCTGCCCCCAGCCCCTGGACACTTTTTTAGATAGGAGAGCTCTGTTCTGACACAATAGTTGGTACCTTTGTGGTTTGTGTCCTAATAGAAAAAGACTGCCCAGTTCCACCTGAGCTCAGGAAAGGGCAAAACGCCTGGAGAGGGTATGACATGGCCTCTAGGGGCAAGGAAGGCCAGGTGCCCAGAAGCATAAACTCAGAACCAGCTCTGGGTTTCCTCCCAACATAGCCACAGCCCCAGATTCCCAGGGAAGGCCCCCACTCACTCTTCTTGCAGGAGGTGCATTTGCACTCTTTGCATTTGCAGGAGCCAGCGCAGGCACAGGAGCCACCTGCAAAGAAGAGAAAGACAGGTGGTGAGCAGTGAGTGAGATGTAGGAGATAACCCGGCAGTGGGTCAGTAACTCTCCCTGCACCCATCACTAAATGGGCTCAGTCTTGGGAGCTCTTGTCCGGCACCGAACAGATGCAAGTGTAACCCCAGCTTATCTACCCTCCTGCTGGAATCATAGTGCACCTTCTCCGTTTTTCCCATAGGGAAGCAAGGTCCCAGGCTCCAGACCTGATTCAGGATGTGTCAGGGCCAGGATCTTAAGTCGTAATCCAAGAAGCGCCTTGCTCCCCATCTCCCACTCAGCCCAGGAAATTCACGTCTGGACAGAGCACTAGAGTCAGCCCAGCAGCCTCCTGACCACGTGGGAGATATCGAGAAGGACACTCTTGACCTTCGGTACCCTCAACCATGAAAGAGAGGCATAGGGAGGATGGAAATGCTCTCAGGAGCTTTGCCGGGAAGAAAGCACTAGACGAAATATAGGAGTCCATTTCAGATCAAAACTCAAAATGTGCCCGCCTCCAACCACAGGGACACTCGGTTCTGTGGCTGAGATACGGTCAAACTAAGGACCAGAAACTCAGCGTCCCTTACCAGTGCTGCAGGAGCAGTTGGGGTCCATTTCGAGCCGAGATGAGGCTGGAGATCCAAGAAGGAGGTCTGAACAAGCAGCCGGGTGGTGGAAGGCGCGGTGGAGCCTAGGAGCCCGCGAGCTCCCTTTATAGTCAGGGGAGATCCGGGCGCAAAGGCTCCGCCCCGGCCCTTGCACGCGCCCCACCGAGTCAGCGCCGCCCGCCGCCCTTGGCCGGCGCTGAGCCCCTGGCGGGCCGGGCGCACTGTTCCCGGAGCGCGGCTCGGTGTGCACCGCGGGCCGCCCCTTTGGCACCGTCTCGCGCTGGAGGGCTGTCTGCCCGGCAGTACGCGGCGTCCCTTCGCCCCGCCAGACCTTCCCAATTCCCTCGGGGTTGTCGGCCACCCTGCCCCCGGTTTCTGGGAACTCAGCTTTGGCGTCCTGGCCTTCCCCCACCCTCTGCCCCTCTCTGTTGTCCTCAGCGTCGCCTTCTCGGAGCCCGTGTGCAATCCCGTGCTGGTGCTCACGTCTCTAGATAGGCGCGTGTGGGGAGCAGAGCGAGGGAGTTGCGTGCAAAGGACTGGACGCGGATGCTGTGCCTTCCCCCGCCGCCTCTGGCATTGCCTGTCCCTGTCCCCATATAGGTCCTTTGACCATGCTTCTCCTTTATACAGCAACTTGGGGAACACAGAGCTCTGCCTCAAGTTTTTTCATTCGCCAAGTCTGAGGGGATGTATAGGAACATTTGTCAGGGTCCTCCACTGCGTAAATCTCCAGGGGCTCCCCACAACCTAGCCAGCCTTCCCCACTCCGGGATGGCAAGTCCCAAAATGGGGATTCCCCCAAGGGAGGACTCATTTTAGGTGATGTACTGACCCCGCGTTGAGCAAAGTAAAGCAAGAAAAGTGGTTATTTTT
>NW_007727015.1:40144-42108 GCF_000696425.1 Galeopterus variegatus
CCTAGCCAGCCTTCCCCACTCCGGGATGGCAAGTCCCAAAATGGGGATTCCCCCAAGGGAGAACTCATTTTAGGTGATGTGCCCACCCCGCGTTGAGTAAAGTAAAGGAAGAAAAGTGATTATTTTTCATTGAATATTCCTATAACATAACGTTTAGTCTGTGTCAGTCCCTGAACGATCGTTTTCGTTCTTTGAACCCTCCCACCAACACTAAAAGGGAAATACTCCTATAAATTCATTTTTCTAATGGGAAAGCTAAGGAACAAGGAGTTTAAGTAAGGTGCCCAAGGTTATAGAGCTAGGATGTGGTGCCACTGGATCTGAATTGTCAGCTTCCCAAGGAAAGAAGGTCGAGGACAAAGATTTCTTTGGGGTCAGGTTTGTCTTCAACACATGTACTGCTGCTTGAAATTTTTTAAACAGGGCAAGTTTCAAGCTCAACCCTGAATAGCTTGAGAAGTAATGAAGAAGAGAAATATATATGTAAAGAGAGAGGAAGAGAGTATTATATATACGAAGTAATCTATGTCTGGAAGTTAGACTGCTTTTCAATTTCAGTAGAGAAGAATTTCATATATTTAACTTAAATATATGAGGTAGGTAATTTTACGTGTCAGCTTGGCTAGGCTATGGTGCCCAGTTCCTTGCTCAAATACCAGTGTAGGTGTTGCTACGATGTCATTTTTTAGATGTAATTAACATTTAAATCAGTAGACTTTGAGTAAAGCAGATTACTGTCCACAATAGTGGTGGGCCTCATTCAATTAATGGAAGGGTTTAAGAGAAAAGACTGAGGTTCCCCCCAAAAGGTAGGCATTCTGCTTCCAGACTCAAGTCTGGAACATCAACTGCCAGAATTTCCAGCTTGCTGGCCAACCCTCCAAACATCAGACTTGATAATCATGTGAACTAATTCCTTAAAATTAATTTCCTCTCTGTCTCTCTCTCTGTCTCTCTTTCTGTCTCATCCACACCCAGACACACACACACATACATCCTCTTGGTTCTGTTTCTCAGGCAATAATACAGATGTTGGTACTCAGAGTAGTTCTGGAGGAACAGAATATTAAAAATGAGTTTTCTTAATTGGTTCTGGTGTTTTTGGAATTGGCTCTCTAATCTGATTATATGTGAAATCACTAATGACTCTATCCCCGATAGTAAAGAGGCATTGGTAGGTAGTTCATGTTGTGATGCAACACGAGATATACAAAATATCACCACTGAGGGGCTAGCCCGTGGCTCACTTGGGAGAATGTGGTGCTGATAACACCAAGGCCGTGGGTTCAGATACCCATATAGGGATGGCCAGTTAGCTCACTTGGGAGACTGTGGTCCTGATAACACCAAGTCAAGGGTTAAGATCCCCTTACTGGTCATCTTATTTAAAAAAAAAAAAAAATCACCACTGGTTATGCTTAATCAAATACTTAAAAGAAGCAAGGTGCTGGGTGGCCATGTATCTGATAATCTAGAATGGTTTTGTCAAACTAATGAGTATGATGAAATTGCCTGATCGCTCCTAAATGTGCTGGATAAAGTGGGAAAGAAAAGGATGAGCTGAGGGATTCAAAATCCAAGCTGAAGCACCTCATAAACCATCTGAAAGTTTCTGTCTGCCCTGAAAGAAACCCTCATCTACTGCAAGCACAGAGCTGAGATTGCTGAAAACCAAGCTCAGGGTCTCATCCTGTGTGTGGCTGTATTGCAATGCAAACTGAATTCCCAGCTTCTCGGGGCGTCTGCTGTTAAAGCGAGGCAATTGATTGGGAAGGAATGGAATCCTGAAAATTGAATGTGTGCATATGGGAAGACCCTGATGAAACTGAGAACATTGAATCCCTAAATTCTGTTCAGTCTTTTTTGCCAGTAGAAGCAGCCGTTCTACCCCCACCTGAAGAGCTTAACCCTGCTCTGCCTGAGGAAAGTGTAATGGCCTCCCCTGAGACAGTTGTTTTGCAAGA
>NW_007727015.1:43140-49099 GCF_000696425.1 Galeopterus variegatus
GTTGGTAGGTTGGTTGGCTGAAACATGGACCAAAAGGTGGCCTACACTAAATGAAGTTGAAATGCCACAACTGCTTTGTATACTGCAGGGGGAAACATCCAAAGGCTTAGGGAGATTGTAATGTTAGGGGGGATTTATCATTTTAGACCAGCTCACCCACATTTGGAAGGGTTCAGAGTACATGCCTTTCACCATGATTATGAGAAATAAATTTGCGAAGTAGCCCCTGCATTATTAAAGAGCTCTCCAGTCACTCTTATCTATAGGTCAGAAATTACAGTGGGAACTACTGCCACTGAATTAGTAATCCTGTATGCGATGGGTTTAGTTGGATCCCTGGGTGGCATGAGCCAAGGGGTGGCACTTAATCACCANATGCGATGGGTTTAGTTGGATCCCTGGGTGGCATGAGCCAAGGGGTGGCACTTAATCACCACAGGCAACATGGGCATGATTACTGTCTCTGACAGCAGAGCCGAAGCAGAATAGTCTGACTTGCAGAGACCTGTGGTGTTGGCTAGTTGCTCATGGTGTTCCTAGGAAGGAAATGATGGTCAGCCTACTAAAATCTTATTTGATCTGCATAAATGGAGGAGTTCTAGGTCAAGTTAGCCAGAATCTGACTTGAATCATAAAAACAGAGTCAGAGCCCCTCAAACAATTCCCAGACTTGAGCTGGTTTACAGACCCAGAACTCCTTGAATAAAAGGAAGGCTGGGTGCCCTTCAAGACGATTCCTGCTACACTGGCAAAAATTGATACTGTTCATCTTTTTCCCAGTTTCTCCAAAGAGATTTATGGTCTTTTACCAGGATAACTGTGTAATGGGGAAAAGGAAATAATCAGACCTTTCAGGTCTGGCTATCAACTGACACTAATTCTACATTATACGAAGTTATACGATGACACTAATTCTAGGAGACCCAAAATGTCACTGTGTACCACCTGTCAGAGTAGGGACTTAAGCGTGTCAGGTGACCAATGGAGCTTTAGCTCAGGTCCATCTCAGTGGGTCCAATGGGTCCTTGAACCCATCCTATGGTTATTTCCCTAGTTCTGGAATGCATAATTGGAACAGACGTACTCAGCCACTGGCAGAATCCCACATTAGTTCCCTGATCTGTGGAGTGAGGGTTAATACGGTGTGAAAGGCCAAATGGAAGCACTAGAACCACTTCTTCTACCTAGGAAAATAATAAATGAAAGGCAATACAGGATTTCAGGAGAGATGGCAGAGATTAGTGCCACCATCGCGGACTTGAAAGATGTAGGGATGGTGACTCCCACCACGTCCCAATTCAACTGTCCTATTTTGCCCATGCAGATGACAAATGGATCTTGGAGAATGACCATGGATTGTTGTACGCTCAACCAGAAAAAAATGTTTTTGATTTTTTTCTCCATACTTGTTAGTAAAGACTATCAGAAACAGTTTGCTTTTAGCTATAAGGGCCAGCAGTACACCTTCACTGAGCTACTATCAATTCCCAGTCCTATGTCATAATTTTGTTTGCAGGAAACTTTCCCTTCTGCGAGACATCACACTGTCGATCAGCATGATGTTATCAATGTAATGAATACAGGAAATGATGACATTATGTTGATTGAATCTAGAGAGCAAAAAGTAGCAACTACTCTAGACTTATTGGTAAGACATTTGCATGCCAGAGGATGGGAAATAAATCTGACAGAAACTCAGGGGACTTCTACCTCATTGAAATTTCTAGGATCCCAGTGATGTGGGGCATATTGAGATATTCTTTCTAAGGTGAAGGAGAAGTTGTTGCATCTGACCCCTCCTACAACCAAAAAAGCAGGACAATGCCTAGTGGCCTCTTTGAATTTTCGTGGCAACATATTCTTTTGGGTGTGTGACCATTCACAGAGTGATCTAAAAAGCTGATAATTTTGAGTGGAGGCCCAGAACAAGAAAAGTCTCTTCAACAAATCCCAGGCTGCCTTGCAAGCTATGCTGCCACTTGGGCCATATTACCCAACAGATTCAATGGTGCTTAAAGTGTCAGTGGCAGGTAAGGATGCTGTCTGTAGGCTTTGGCAGGCCTCTGTAGGTAAACCAAGGCAGCACAGATCCTTAGGAATCAAGGGGTGGAAATGGGAGTAGCACCACTCACTATTACCCCTAGTGACACACAGCAAAATTTTTGTTTCTTATCCCCACTACCTTATGCTCTGTTGGTCTCGAAGTTTTAGTTTCAAAGGAAGGAGTGCTTTCACTGGGAGATGCACCAGTGATTCCACTGGACTGGAAGACTGCTACCAGGCCACTTTGGGCTCCTCATGCCTTTGAATCAACAGGCAAAGAAAGGAGTTGCCATACTGTCTGGGGTGATTGATTGTGATTACCAAGTGGAAATTGGACTGCTACTCCACAACGGAGGTAAGGAAGAGGATATATGAAATACAGGCGATGCCTTAGGGGGTCTCTTAGTACTATCATANTTCCCTGATCTGTGGAGTGAGGGTTAATACGGTGTGAAAGGCCAAATGGAAGCACTAGAACTACTTCTTCTACCTAGGAAAATAATAAATGAAAGGCAATACAGGATTTCAGGAGAGATGGCAGAGATTAGTGCCACCATCGAGGACTTGAAAGATGTAGGGGTGGTGACTCCCACCACGTCCCAATTCAACTGTCCTATTTTGCCCATGCAGATGACAAATGGATCTTGGAGAATGACCATGGATTGTTGTACGCTCAACCAGAAAAAAATGTTTTTGATTTTTTTCTCCATACTTGTTAGTAAAGACTATCAGAAACAGTTTGCTTTTAGCTATAAGGGCCAGCAGTACACCTTCACTGAGCTACTATCAATTCCCAGTCCTATGTCATAATTTTGTTTGCAGGAAACTTTCCCTTCTGCGAGACATCACACTGTCGATCAGCATGATGTTATCAATGTAATGAATACAGGAAATGATGACATTATGTTGATTGAATCTAGAGAGCAAAAAGTAGCAACTACTCTAGACTTATTGGTAAGACATTTGCATGCCAGAGGATGGGAAATAAATCTGACAGAAACTCAGGGGACTTCTACCTCATTGAAATTTCTAGGATCCCAGTGATGTGGGGCATATTGAGATATTCTTTCTAAGGTGAAGGAGAAGTTGTTGCATCTGACCCCTCCTACAACCAAAAAAGCAGGACAATGCCTAGTGGCCTCTTTGAATTTTCGTGGCAACATATTCTTTTGGGTGTGTGACCATTCACAGAGTGATCTAAAAAGCTGATAATTTTGAGTGGAGGCCCAGAACAAGAAAAGTCTCTTCAACAAATCCCAGGCTGCCTTGCAAGCTATGCTGCCACTTGGGCCATATTACCCAACAGATTCAATGGTGCTTAAAGTGTCAGTGGCAGGTAAGGATGCTGTCTGTAGGCTTTGGCAGGCCTCTGTAGGTAAACCAAGGCAGCACAGATCCTTAGGAATCAAGGGGTGGAAATGGGAGTAGCACCACTCACTATTACCCCTAGTGACACACAGCAAAATTTTTGTTTCTTATCCCCACTACCTTATGCTCTGTTGGTCTCGAAGTTTTAGTTTCAAAGGAAGGAGTGCTTTCACTGGGAGATGCACCAGTGATTCCATTGGACTGGAAGTGAAGACTGCTACCAGGCCACTTTGGGCTCCTCATGCCTTTGAATCAACAGGCAAAGAAAGGAGTTGCCATACTGTCTGGGGTGATTGATTGTGATTACCAAGTGGAAATTGGACTGCTACTCCACAACGGAGGTAAGGAAGAGGATATATGAAATACAGGCGATGCCTTAGGGGGTCTCTTAGTGCTATCATGTCCTATGATTGAAATCGATGGAAAACTTTAACAACCCAATTCAGGCAGGATTGCTAATGTCCCGGAGGTAAGGAAGAGGATATATGAAATACAGGCGATGCCTTAGGGGGTCTCTTAGTACTATCATATCCTATGATTGAAATCGATGGAAAACTTTAACAACCCAATTCAGGCAGGATTGCTAATGTCCCAGACCCTTCAGGAATAAAAGTTTGGTTCCCTCCATCAGGTAAAGAACCATGATCAGATGAGGTGCTTGCTGAGGGCCAAGGAAATACCGAATAAGTAGTGGAAGAAGGAAGTTATAAATACCAGCTATGACGATGTGACCAGTTACAGAAGTGGAAATGAGGAAAGTAATTGTTAGGAGTATTTCTTCAATATTTTGTTATAAATATGTGTATGTGTGTTTGGAAAATATCTTTGTTTTCTTCTTTCTGTTAACTGCTTATTATATAACAGAGGGTGTGTTAACTTTACATCATCGTGTTTAAGTATCGCTAACTTTATATCACAGTATTTAAGTTATAGGACATCAAGGAAAAGAGTCAACATCACCCAACGACTTTGTAACCTCTTCTGGGTAAAGGGTTAGTATATTTTCAATTGTACACAGGATAGTTGTGTCATTTTAGGTGGAAGTATGACCCTGTTTTGTCTTTATTCAGACTTAAGTGTGGCTTAAGGAGATGTGTGCCAAGTTGACAATGGGTGGACTGGGTGAAAATGGGTGATGGTTAGTTTTATGGGTCGACTTGGCTACGCTATATAGTACCCGGTTGTTTGGTCAAACACCAGTGTAGATATTACTGTGAAGATATTTTTTTTTAGATGTGATTACCATTTAAATCAGCAGATTTTGAGTAAAGCAGATTACTTGTCATAATTGGATGGGGTGAGCCTCGTCCAGTCAGTTGAAGGCTTGAAGAGAAAAGACTGAGGTTCCTGGAAGAGAAAGGAAATCTGCCTTTACACTGCCTTCAGATTAAAGACTACAACATCAACTCCTGACAGAATTTCAAGGCTGCCAGTCAGAAATTTCAGACCTGCCAGTCCCCACAATCACATGAGCCAATTTTTAAAAATAAATTTCTCTTTCTTTCTCTTTTTCTAAATCTACCTATATAGATCCCATTGGTTTTGCTTCTATGGGGCACTGTGAGTGATACCAAAATATTTGTAAAAACATGAATCATTTAAAGCAAAAATGTTCAGTAAGAAAGGGGTGTAGGTGGGAACAAAAAGGCATCCATCTGTATGTGCCGTAAAGGCACAGACTGTCTTGCTCATGGTTTTATGTCCCCAGCGCTGATCACAACTTTGGAGGAAGTATGATGACTCTCTCTGGACTACCGGTCACCTGCTCAGGTAGTTGATAAAGACAATACAGGACACAGAGCTAGGCATGCCAGTCCTAGCATATTTGTCTGGAATAAAAATGTCTTTTATGCTATGAATAAAGAAAACAAAATAATAGCTAATATTACAGACCAGTCACCACTTGCCAGGTATCATTCTAAGTTCCTTAAATGTATGAACTCATTATTTCCTATACGTAGCCCCTTTTATTATGCCCCTTTTACAGTGGAGGGACTGAGCCACAGATCAGTATGTCACCCAGGTATTAGTGACAGAGTGAGGATTTAGACTCATGCAGACCAACTATGGGATTAGACTCATGTAGACCAACTATATTGCCAACACCCTATCTTGCCATGTCACATGAAAGATGGGGACACAAATCAGGATTTAGACTCATGCAGACCAACTATATTGCCAACACCCTATCTTGCCATGTCACATGAAAGATGGGGACACAAATCTGGCACAGAGACAGCAGTGGGAAGACCATTGAGCCAGCTCCTCTGCATAGCCTGGTGACCTCTCCAGGCTTCAGTAGACCATTTCTCAAGTCAGGGGCATAATTGGAGTAACTAACCAAAAGCCCCTCCAGCTCTGAGCTGTGAGAGGCAGTATTTAGTCTCTAGTGACATCAGGACCTGTAACTGTGGCCAGGGTAGGAGGACAGCTGTAGCATAAATTCACCCATACCTTTATTTCTGAGCTGTGTGACCTTGGGCAGGTTGCTTAACCACTCTGGAAGATAATACAATCACTACAGTCCCCAAACATTCACTTTCTCACT
>NW_007727015.1:49924-51136 GCF_000696425.1 Galeopterus variegatus
TTGCTTAACCACTCTGGAAGATAATACAATCACTACAGTCCCCAAACATTCACTTTCTCACTTGGTCATGTGAAGTTCAAATGATGTAAAAAATTGGGGGGCCTTTTGTGTTTGTCAAATGCTGGGGCAGCAGGTTATCCCAAAGGGAAGTCATCCACGCTCCCCCTGGTACACAATCAGTAAGGCACCAATTCCCCTCCAACCCAGAGTAATTCTTTCCAGACAGATCTTTCCTTAAGAACTTGAGACAGGATTCTCTCTCTAAGAAAGTCCATGTAGACAGAATGATCATAATGGCCATGGTTTACTAAGCCCCAGCCAAGAGAAGGGTCACTATCTCACAGAATCCTTCCCACACAGATACAGCCTTCTTTCTACAAATGAGGAAATGGAGGCTCAGAGAGGTTTAGTGACTTGCTAAGGCTGCACAGCCAGTAAGTGGTGAAGAGGGCTGTGAACCAGGACTATCTGACATCAAAACCCATGTAGTTGTCCCAGGCTGCCTTCTGAAATACCCTCTCATCACACAGGGTACCTTCAGGCAAGCATGGTCTTGATTCCTAGGTCAGGTGACTCATCTTCCTCTTTGAATGAACATCAAATAACATTCCCTCAATAGCCAGGGGGACTAAACGTTGACATTAATTACAAGTCATTCAGGACTTCACTCTTTCCTAATAAACACCACCACACCCTCCAAACTGCAGAATCTGCCATTGATCCCTGCACTGGCAGACACCAAGTGCTTCAACTGGAACAAATTCACCTTGCCAGGAAAATGCCGGGCAATTCCCTCCAAATCCCTAGTCAGTTTTCTGGTATAAAGTAACCAAAGGCTGGAATTTTGAAAGAGTACCAAATCCAGCTGACCTTGGGAGGAACTTCCAAAGATTCAGAGCCAAGGCACAAGGAGCTCTCAGGGGTCAGCAACTGTCCCTTCGGTGGTACTGGTTAAGCTAAAACTGATGGTCCCATATGTGGATGACCTGGCCAGTCACATGGCCTCAAGGCATGCGGTTCACACACTGGGCTGGTCTGGGAATTGTTTCCAGTGTGTGATGCATACTCTAGAATAAATGTGCAGTGTTTGTTATTCTTTTCACTATGTTATTTTGTTCTTCATATACTTTTGTGTTTGTTTTTGATTTTTTTTTATTAACTCATTTTATTTTACTAAAGTTTGGGTCTGTGACCAATAGAAAATAAAGACCA
>NW_007727015.1:52049-74329 GCF_000696425.1 Galeopterus variegatus
ATATACTTTTGTGTTTGTTTTTGATTTTTTTTTATTAACTCATTTTATTTTACTAAAGTTTAGGTCTGTGACCAATAGAAAATAAAGACCAGTCATTTACCACAGTGTGTTTGAGAAGCTCCGAGTAAGATTCTAGCAACTGGGGACTTGGATTCCACACCCCGAAGTCACTGTCAAGCTTAAAATCTGATGAAGAACTGAAGTTGGGCAGGGATTGAGAAGTTTCTGGGACACCAATACTTGGCATGAGAACAAAGTGGATCCTCTATCCGCCCCCCCACCCACTATGTGATCTGGCACAATCTTCTTTAATTTTAACAGAAGAGGAAGGTCAGCGAGGTGACCTGGCTTGTCTAAAGGCACTGTTAGAGGCTAACATTTCAGTCCAAAGCCCAGGTCTCTGAGTCTCAGCCTAATCCCTCTCCAGCGATGATGGGCATCAAGTCCCTTATAACCAACACACACAAAGGAAACCAGAGTGAGAATCAAGTCAACAACTTTTATTGTTATTCACATATTTCATAGAAAAAAGAATGTAGCAAACAGGTCAGTTTTGTACTAGAAAAAAAAAAAAAATCCAGGCTTGTCCATGTCGCTCTATTTACATCTGGGAGCAGGGCTCTCCCACATCAAGCACAGCAGGTGCACTTATCCGATGCCCCTTTGCAGACGCAGCCCTGGGCGCACTTGGCACAGCCTACGGGACAGCAGGAGCAGCAGCCTGTGGACGGGGAGGAGACGACAGAGATGAGCGCTAGGGATAAAGGGAATAAGGATTCCCGCCCTACCTGATAGGGATCACTGCGGAGGTGCCAATTCCAGGAGGATGGGGCATCCCCAGCCTGCTTAAATTCCCCAGGATGATGTAGAGGGCTGAGGACGGGTTACGGGGCGGTGAAGGGCTAGAGGAAGAGAGGATTCCACTCACTCTTCTTGCAGGACGTGCATTTGCAGTCTTTGCATTTGCAGGAGCCGGCGCAGGTGCAGGAACCACCTGCAAGGAGAAGGGCAGAGGTGAGAACGATCCCTGGAGACCTGAAAGCGGGACTGCGTGCTAATAGCACGCGTTCGAGTCCCTCTGTTACGCAGCCAGCCCATGGGAACTTGGGCAAGCCGTTAATTCAGATCTCCCAGAGGTTAAAAAAAAAAAAAAAAAAAAAAAGAGTGAAGTTGTGAAGCTTTTCTGCCAAGAGCACTACCCAGTTCACACATCTGGTCAACATGCACAGACACTGCTGTTCACACAGGATACAGGGGCACGTCCTCTGCCACTGCTGACTGAGGTCTCCTTGCTATGCCATGCCACCTTCACCAGCAATGCCTTCTTCTTTCTCACATTTCTGTGAGTTGAAGTCTCTCATGGCATCCCAGCTGCAAGGAAGCTTTGGCCTTGAGAAGGCTGAACTCAATGTCCTGAGGTTCATTCAAATTCAGTGGGAAAGAGTGCTGTGATTGATTGGCAATGTCTGTCGTGGGTATGAGAAATGAAGATAAGGGAATATGTTATGGACTGACTGTGGTGTCCCCCCAAAATTCATATGTTGAAACCCTAACCTCCAATATGGCTGTATTTGGATATGGGAGGGAATTAAGTTTAAATTAAGTTATACGGCTGGGGCCCTGATTCAGTAGTATTAGTGTCCATATGAGAAGCGCACCAGAGAGCTCACACCTCCCAGAACTGAGCTCTCCCAGTCCCTCACCACTGTGAAAACTGCCCAGTGGGAGACAAGTCTTCCTAAGAAGGCGATGGAGTGGAGTGATTAGGGACGTGCCCTGCAGTCAGACTGCATCAGTTCAAAGCACAGACATTGTATTTACTAGCTGTCTGACCTGTGGAAATTCTTTAACATTTCTGTGCTCAGAGACATCCTCTGTAAAATGTAAAATAACAACTAACACCAACAATAACCACCTGTATGGGTTTACAGAAGAGTCTAGCACAGAGGAAGCACTCAATACATGGCACGATTAGTTCCTGTGTTTTGCCAGAGGGTACACATGTTTTTCAGAGAACATCTCCTTGGACCTGCATTCTTGAATCTCAATCCTTGTTGATGTTTTCCCCAACCCTGAGTTTTGTTGCAGGAGGGTGCTTTAGGGCCAGCTTGATCGCCGGCTCTTTTCTAGTTCCACCCAAGTCTCCTTTCTCCTTCCTGAGAGTTTAGAAGAATTCAAGGGCATCATCTACCCAACCCCCACTCCATTATTCTCCCAGAGCGCTGGAGAGAGATCTCCCACCTCTCAGAGCACAACCAGGTCAGGTCTCCAGCTCCCTGCTCCTTCCCTGACTGATGGAGATGCAAGCTCAAAAGTCTGCCAGTCAGGCTGAATGACAGGGTTCTTGGCTGCAGGAAACCTAGCTGTGTCTGTGGAGCATGGAAATCATCTGGACCATGGCCTGAGGTCCTCTGGCCTGGCTCTGTATAACTGGAGGGAACATGTCTCCAGGGCTCATGATGAATGGAGTGGAGAGGGAGGATATTCAAATGTTTGCATTCCTGACATGGTATGGGATGAAGGAGATGAAGCCAAGCAGTGTTGAATGGCCAACGGAGAGTAGACATCACCAACAAGAAAGAATAAGGTTCGAGAAGCCACGAGTCTTGTGTTCAGGAAGATCATATTCATGGGGCAGTTCCATGGGTGAACAGGAAAAAGTGATGGAGGGGGCGCTGGGGCGTGGGGGGAGCGAGAAGAGGAAGACCCAGTCCAGCCCAGAAGAGATGTTGCATCGTCTTGGGCCAGAGAGTGAGAAGGTGTGTGCCAGGCAGGGAGGGGGAAGTTGTGTTCCAGCCTGGGGAGGGAGTAATCAGCACGAAAGTTGGCATTGCCCTGGAACATTTGGAAGGGAAACCGTCACAAGAACTTTCTTCCCCAGTGGATGCTGAGGGGAAGAGCAGAGGCGGTGTCCAAATTCCTCTTTGTGGAGGGACATCCTGTTTCCCCGCCTGCACGTGTCCGGCCACTGTGTAACGGTGTTACATCATCATTCGCCTTGGAATGCCCGAAGTGTGTCATCCGAGGAGTCAGGAAACGGTTACTGGAAGCTCTCTGGCAGGCTTAGTGAATGCTGGCTGCTGCAGCGGAAGTTGGTGAGGTGGTGGCCGGGAGGAGGACAGGCTGTCCTTGCAGTGCTTTCTGTAAGCACCTGTGGAAGTATCTGTGTACTTCAACTCAAACATCACTTCCTCTGGGGAGCCTGCCCAGACCCGCATGCCTGTGGATGCCCCTGGAATGTGCTGGTAAACATCTTGTGCTTTTTCTGTACTGCACTTTCCATGTCTGTCATATATGGGAACTTATGTGATTCTTGGGTTGAGGTCTGTGCCCCTTGTCATCCCTGCCTGACAATGAAAACTGCAAGAGCAGTTGTCCTTCCTCCCCTGGAATCCTGTCTCCAGCCCCCAGGACAGGGTCAAGTTTGCAGTAGGCACTTAATAAATATTTGTCAAATGAATTAATGGGGGTAATCCCCTGGACTGTTCCTCCCTTCTCAGCCCCCTTCTTGCATTAGAGCCAATTACAAAATGAAAGTAAACAGTTTTTTACCACGATGCAAACTGTGTGCTAACAAGTAAAAACATCAAGCAGAGTGGGAGAAGCAAGCTGTTAGAAGGACTGAATTCTGATGGTCACTGCCACTCACTTGCTGAGCGACCTTGGGGCAGTTATGTGCTAAGGCCCCTCTGAGCCTCAGTTTATTCATCTGTGAAATGATCAGATTGTACTAGAATTTAAGGGTCATATTCAGACATCCTCTGATGTTAGAGCCAAGTTCTCAGAAATTTCACAGTGTCTGGCAGCCCAGTGGAGTGAAAGCTCTTAAGGCAGTAGGCAGATTTTGTTGTTGTTGTTATTGACATATGTATACACATTCAGACATCCTCTGATGTTAGAGCCAAGTTCTCAGAAATTTCACAGTGTCTGGCAGCCCGGTGGGCTGAAAGCTCTTAAGGCAGTAGGCAGATTTTGTTGTTGTTGTTATTGACATATGTATACACATTATATACCAAATCCCTGGTATCTAATAAATCAGATGGTCCCCATCCACTCAGGGGAAACAATCCAACTCTGTGAAGAGACAATAGGGCTTGTTTTGCACTGAAAAGTGTTGAGTCTAGCCCTGGGTTTATGCCAGCCATGTTGGCAGTAAAATTTGCTTTTGGGCCTAAGCTGTCTCCCTTAACTCACTTTTACTCTGTGAAGGGAGGGAAGGATGATGAATCAGGGAAAGTGGAGGGAGTCACAGGCCTGGTCTTGTTCATCTCTGTGTCCCAAAAGCCTCACTGTGCTTGAGACAGAGGTGGAGAGGGAGGATATTCAAATGTTTGCATTCCTGACATGGTATGGGATGAAGGAGATGAAGCCAAGCAGTGTTGAATAAGGAAAACATCCCCCTGAATATCTGGTGTGAGTCATCAATGTGAGGTGATGATGTGGCCCTGATTAATAGAAGTATGCCAGCTAGAAGGAGGGAGGTGATTTTTCACTCTCCTTTTATCTGATGATGTGGATATATATAGTTCTGCTGCCCAGCCATTCATTCATTCAACCCCTGTGCTGGTATGCTTGGTTTTCCTTTGGAGAATCACCCTTCCCCACTTTCAGTCTATATGGTTTTGATGGAGTAGGCCCCCACTTGTGGGCTCCCAGGACATTCTACCTCCCTGGCAACAGTGATCGGCTCTTTGGGGTCACACAGCCATGTACCAAAGAGAATCAATGAAACTTTGGCTGGGAATGTTGGGAGAGTGGCAGATACTTTTTCCGTCTGGACTTGAACCTGAGAGGATGTGAAGCTGAGTTACTAAAGCCTTTTGTCTCCGTGAGAAGAGCCTGAAAATAAAGTCATCACAAAGGAAATGGAGACTGACAACATCATTGGAGCACCTGGATCCAGCCATGCCTGAAGCCACTGTGAGCCAATAATTTCCTTTTTTGCTTAAATCATTCTGGATAGAGTCCTAACTGGCACAGTTGGGTAGACCACCCAGAGGGCTGTGTCTCTTGTCCAGATCACAATAGTCTTAAGACTCAAAACCCTACCATGTAAGCAACAGCTGAGAGGGATGGGCAATCTAGAAGAGTTAACTTCAAATATTTGACAGTGGTTGCTCTAATTATCTATAGCTGTGCAAAAAATTACCCCAAACTTAGCAACTTAAAACAACAACCATTTTATTGTCTTGCCTGGTTTTGTGAGTCAGGAATTCAAGCAGGGTTCATTTGGGTGATTTATTTTGTTTCATGTATCATTGACTGAGGTCACTTGGTGGTATTCAGATGGTGGATGGGCTGGTCTGGAGGATATAAGATGGCTCAGCCATATGCCTGGCACTTTGGCAAGGCTGGCTGGAAGGCTGGGCTCAGCTGGAACTGTTGACCAGAGCTCCACATATGGCCTCATCAGCAGGGTGGCCTCAGCGCAATTAGGCTGCTTATATGGTGGCTCAGGGCTCCAAAGGTGAAAGTCCCAAAAAGACAGAAGGGGTAACTGTGAGTCTCTGAAGTCCTGGGCCCTAAAACTGGCACAGGTCATTTATACGACATTCTATTGGTCAAGCAGTCTCAGAGCCTGCCCAGATTCAAAGAGAGGAGAGAAAAACCCCATGTCTCCATGGGAGGAGTCAAGGAATTTGCAGGTATCTCTACTCTGCCACAGCAGTAGTGGGGAATGATATTGAGCAGCTACTATGCACCAGGACTTGTGCTAAGGACCTTATGGGTTTATCTCACTTAAACCTCAACACAGCCCTATAAAGCAGATGCTGTTATGATCTCCATTTTACACTGAAGAGTTATGTGATCCCACTGAGGGCAGATTTGAACACACACCTATGTGTTTATGCCCTGCTGAAAAGAGGAAATTAGGCCGGCTGTCTGTGGTCCTAAGGGCAGAACCAGGACAAAGGGTGGGGTTAAACAGATAAAGATTCTGTTCCAGGTGAGAAAGCTCTTTCTTGTAATTATAGCTGGTCATGAGTGGAAGAGACCAACCTTGGGAGATAGTTCTCTGTTACCACAGCTTTAGAAACAGAGGCTGGCAGATTCCAGCATTAGATAGGGGGACAGAGAGAGGTTAGGGCCGTTCCTCCCTGAGAGATTCTGTGATTCTGTGGTTCCCATCACAGGTACTATCTGTCCAATCTTAGTTCTTCCTCTTTCTATTGACCCTGGCTTCATTTTGGAGGTATATTCATATCCATTGCTGCATAACAAACTACCCCAAAACTTAGCAGCTTAAGACCACACACATGTATTATCTCATAGTTTCTGTAGGTCAGGAATCAGGCAAGGTGTAGCTGGGCCCTCTGGCTCAGGGGATCTCACAGATAACAATCAAGGTGTTGGCTAGTGCTGCAGTCATCTCAATGGTCAACTGGGACAGGATCAGCTTCCAAGCTTCCTCATGTGGTTGTTGGCAGAGTTTGGTTCCTTGTGTCCTATCGTACTGAGGCCCCCCTCAGCTCCTTGTCATATGGGCCTCTCCATAGAGCATTTCATAACATGACAGTGAGCAAGTAAGAGGGCCAGAGAGAGTGCCAGCAAAAAAGAGTGAGCAAGACAGAAGTCACAGTCTTTGATTCATTCATTCTTAATGAAAGGTAATGATACTGAATTTATTCCAAAGGTGACCAAGCTATGGGATCTCAATCTCGTGGCCCCAAATAGTAATATGTCAGCAACCCAGGGCAGGATACATTCCCTACCTCTCCCCTGCCATATGGGGACTGGGATGGAAAGGAAGCTTTTCATTTTAAAACATCAGAAGAGTTATACCATTGCCAACTTATCATCAACCCAGATGAAGTTTCTGATTCTAGAAGATTGTTTTTATATAGAAGAAACCCTCTTTTTTTTTTTTAAAGATGACCAGTAAGGGGATCTTAACCCTTGACTTGGTGTTATCAGCATCACGCTCTCCCAAGTGAGCCACGGGGCCAGCCCTGAAGAAACCCTCTTTTTTTTTTTTAAAGATGACCAGTAAGGGGATCTTAACCCTTGACTTGGTGTTATCAGCATCACACTCTCCCAAGTGAGCCACGGGGCCAGCCCTGAAGAAACCCTCTTTGTAAATCTTTTCTTCTTCCAGTACTTTTACATTCTTCCATAAGATAGAAATTTCTCCCTTTTCCAAATTATTTGGAAGATAGCTTCCTCCCTTTTTTCCCCCATTTTTTTTTAAATTAAGAAATCACCATTTTTTGTAACCTCATCGTGGAAGTGACACCCCATCATATTTGCAGTATTCTATTTGTCAGAAGCAAGTCACTGGGTCCAGCCCACACTCGAGGGGAGGGGATTACACAAAGGCATGAACACCAGAGGCTGGATCACTGGCGACTTCAAATCCTGGCTACCCTGGGTACAAAGGCAATAGTATATTGTGTGATTTCAGGTTCTTTGCACATGCTGCTCCCTTTGTCTAGAATGTTCTCGCCACCACTCCATCTATTGGGTTCCAGTTTAAAGGCTGAGTCCCTCTGTTACCAGCAAACACATCGCTTCTCTGTAGCATTATTACAATTACAGTCACTACTACTAAAGCAGCTAACACTTATATAGCCCACATCCTGTGGCAGGTGCTAAATGATTAACATGTGTGAACTCAAACCTTCTGACAGCCCTGTAAGAGAGTGACCATTATTATCTACTGTAAGATCCGTGCCCTGAGCACAAATCCTACACGCCGAAGTGACTTGCCTCACAGAGACCACAAGACAAGGGATCGCTGCAATTTAAGCAAGAGGTGTTTATTCAGCATATGCTGGGTCGCCTTTTTCATAAGCGGCCCCGAGCTCCTTGACATGAGAGTTTTTATACACTTTCTTTGGACAAAGACTTTTTTTCATGGTCAGGCTTAACAAGCTAGGACCCCCCCGCTCCCCGATAAGGGACTATTTAATTTTTTTTTTAATCACTTGGGCTCTGCCAGGTGTCCTGAAGATGAGAGGGCTGGTTAGTCCTTGAGGCCGGCTGGCCCCTGGAATGTGTGTCTAGTTCTGCTTTGACCTCTAAAAAGCTGTTTTACTTAAAATACCTTTAGACGGGCCGGCCCGGTGGCGCACTGCTGTGGTGCGCCGCTTGGGAAGCGCGGCGGTGCTCCCGCCGAGGGTTTGGATCCCACATACAGACCGGTTCCCGCTCGCTGGCTGAGCGAGGCGCGGGAGCAACACCGAGGTCTGCGATCCCGTTGCCGGTCCCGGTCTGGTACGGGGGCGACACTGAGGGTTGCGATCCGTTGCCGGACACAGAAAAAAAAAAAAAAAAAGACAAAAAAAAAAATACCTTTAGATATGTTTTCCTCGTTAGTAAGTGCTTACAGGAATAATTTGTGTAGGTTAGCTTAAAGTTCATATTTCTCTGTTACAATTTGTGCAGGCTAAAACTACATAGGCAATAATATGGGTTAGAGTCATAATTTTTATAACACTACGTTTTATGGAGCGAGAAACTGAGGCTCAGAAAGGTTAAGTGATATTGCCAAAAGTCACTCACTAGTAAAGGACCAAAGCAGACAGTCGAGCTCCAGAGCTTGTGAGCTCAGCCACTGCTACACGGCCTCTCTGGGCAGCTGGTGCTGTGTGCGATTCTTTGTTTAACCTTTGTCTATCCACCAGGCTGTGGGCTGTGTCTGTTGTGCTCTCTGTCTCATCTCTGGCACCTGGCACAGCGCCTAGCTCATGGTGGGTGCTAAATAATGCAGAGGAATGGAGAAAAGGGAATCCTGCCAGCAGCCAGGAAGGAGGCTCCTTGAAGGGCAAGGCCTGCCTTGTGGAGAGCCAGCTTTTGAAAGCCTGCATTCAGGGAGAAGCTACACTCTGGTTGTATCACCCCCTCCTCCTCCATCTGGCTTCAACTTTCCTTCTCTGTCTTACCTGTCTCAAAGCCCTGCACTTCTGCCCTTGGGTCAGGCCCTGCCATCCCACACCCTTCTCCAAACACACATTCCAGGTATTTGCTCCCCCTGCCTTACATATACCAAAGCCCATTTCAAATGCCTCCTCTTCTCTCCCTTCTTAAAGTCATCAGAGCTTCGGCTTGTACATCCCCTCCCTCCCTGAGGAGAGCCTGGATGCCACGGTCTGTAAGTTTCTTCCAGCTCTGAAGTATCAGGGTTTCCACTCAGAAAGTTCCTGCAGTGGTCTTACCCTCACTACCAGTCCGTAAGCTCCTTGAAGGGCAGAGACCACCTCTTTTTATGTATTCCCAGTGACCACCACAGGGCATGGTGACTTTTAGACATCCATAAATATTTTTGCAAAGAAATGGTTTAGAGGGCTGGGTTGAGATGACAGACTCAGAGGTTATATATGTGCCTATTCAAAATCCCATGGAAAGCCAGAAAAAGTCATTTGTTAAAAGGCTAACTGATGGGAAACAATAAAGAAATAGAAAATAAAGAAAAAGAACAAAGTTGGAGGACTTAATATCCAATTCCAAAAGTTATCATAAAGACACAATAATCAAGACTGTATGGTATTGGTGCAAGGATAGGCATTTAGGTCAATGGAACAGAACTGAAAGTCTTGAAATTATCATCCCCATACCGCCCAGTCACAAACACAAACATAAATAAATAAAGATAAGCCACAGATGGGGAGGAAATATTTACAAGTGATATACATGAGTATATCCAGAATATATGAGAGTACTTCAAAAAATTCACGAAATAATGGAACTAGACAACATCAGTCTTTCCATGAACTTTTTAAAGACCCATTGTACAAAGAACTACAATTCAATAAGAAGACAATCCAATTTTGAAAAAGGCAAATAATATGAATAGATATTTCACCAAATAAGATACACAAATAGCCAACAGCACATGAAAAGAAGCTCCACCAGTCATTAAGGAAATGCAAATTAAAACTACAATGAAGGGGGCTGGCCGGTTAATTTACTTGACCATGGTGATGGTAACACCAAAGTCAAGGGTTCATTTGGCTCCTTACCAGCCAGTGCAAAAAACAACGAAATATACCACAATAAGATAGCACTTCTCACCCACCAGAATGGCTATAATAAAAAAGACAGACAACAGAAAGTGTTGGTGATGATGTGGAGAAATTAGAACCCTTTTGCATTGCTGGTGGAAATATAAAATGGTACAGCAACTTTGGAAAGCAATTTGGCAATTTCTTCAAAAATTATACATAGAGTTGCCATATGAATCAACAATTCCACTCCTAGATATCTAACCAAGAGAAATAAAAACATATGTCCACCCAAAGACTCATGCACAAATGTTCATAGCCATTTATGAACACAGCTATTATTCAAAATAGCCAATATGAGCAACTGAAATGTCCGTCAATTGGTGAATGGATAAACAAAACATAGTGTATCCAAATACTATGCAGCAATTTAAAAAAAAAGAATGAATTACTAATACATGAAACAACACAGAATGAATCTCAGAGTCATTATGCTAAGTGAAATAAGCCAGATGCAAAAGACTATACATTGTATGATTCCACTCATGTGAAATGTTTAGAGAAGACAATAGTATAGAAACAGAAAGCAGGTCACTGGTTGCCTAGGGGTGAGAGCAGGGATTAACTGCAAACAGACAAAAGGGAATTTTTGGATAATGGAAATGCCCTAAAACTGGACTATGGTGACGGATGCACAATTCTGTAAATTTTCTAGTATTATCAAATAGTACACTCAAAATGGGTGAATTTTATGGCATGTAAAATATATCTTGATAAAGGTGTAAAAAAAAAAAAAAAGAATACCACACTAGTGGACCTGACACTTTGAGAACTTCCTGAAAAACAAAAAGCAGATGGAAGACAAAGGATCAATGGCCAAAATATATAAAGAGCTTCTACAAATCAATAAGAAATTGACAAACAACTGAATAGGAAAAAGAACAAAGGACATGAACCAGCAGATCACAGAAAATGACGACCAACTGACGAGTAAACCAATGGAAAGATGCCTAACCTCACTGCTAAAAGGGAAGATGCAATTTAAAACCCTAGATGTCATTTTTCACCCATCAGGTTGGCAAAAATGCAAGGTTAATACCTAGGGTTGAGGAGGGCATGGAGCACTGAAAACTCTCAGACACTGCTGGTAAAGTGCAAACTAGAACAGCCACAGTGGAGGACTCTTTGGCAGGATCTATCAAAAGTAAAAAGGGCTATTTCCTGTGCTCCAGCAATTACACATCTCAGTTTATAACGCAGAGAAACTCACTGAGACAGGTGCACAAGAAGGAATCACCGTCTGCATATTGAAAAAAGCAGAAGCCACCTAAATGTTCATCCATCTTTCCGTAAGAATTGCAAAATGAACCATGATATAACCATTCCATGATACTCTCTGTAGCATTTAACCTTAATGAACCCATTTTAGGCCCTATCTCAAAATACAATCACATTGCGGGTATGTATGGTTTTAACATGGATTTGGTGGGGAACAGACACCATTTAGTTCATAGCATGCAATATAGCAACCATTTTTAGTGTCATTCAGCTTTCTTTATTTTACTTCTAAAATTGTGATAAAATACACATACCATAAAATTTACCATCTTAACGATTTTTAAGTGTACGTTTCAGTAATGTTAAGTATATTCAGATTGTTGTGCAATCCATTTCCAGAATTCTTTTCATCTTGCAAAACTGAAATTCTATACCCATTAAACAACTAACTTCCAACTCCTCCCTCCCCCAAGACCCTGGCAACCTCCATTCTACTTTGTCTCTATGTAGGCAGAATATGACTACTCTAGGTATCTCATATAAGTGGAATCACGCAGTATTTGTCTCTTTGTGACTGACTGACTTCACTTAGCATAATGTCCTCAAGGTTCATCCATGTTGTAACATATGTCAAAATGCCATTCCTTTTTAAGGTTGAATAATATTCTATTGTACGAATATACCATTCATCCATCAATGGATACTTGGGTTGCTTCCAACTTTGGCTATTATGAATAATGCTGCATGAAGCTATCAACATGGGTGTACAAGTATCTCAAGACCCTGCTTTTAATTCTTTTGGATATACCCAGAAGTGGAATTGCTGGATCATGTGGTAGTTCTATGTTATACTTTTGAGGAACTGCCATACTTAGTGGCTGTACCATTTTATATTCCCATCGTCAATGCACAAGGGTTCCAATTTCTCCACATTCTGGCCAACACTTTTTATTTTCTATTTTCATTTTATTTTATTTTTTTATACTAGTCATACTAATGGGTATGAAGTGATGTAGCTTTGTTTTTGATACTTTTTATAACACGAGGCAAGCCAGAAGCGAGAAAACAAATGCATGGTTAAGTTTAAGGACCTAGACTTTAGTCAGACTGCCTGTGTTCAAATCCTGACTCTACCACATTCTAGCTGTGTGACCTCATGCAAATTACCCTAATCCCTATTGCCCCATCTGTCAAACGGGTATAGTAAGCATACTGTTCTACAATTGTAAGGCTTAAGTAAGATAATGCACTTAAAAGGATTTAGCACAAGATAATCTCAAATTTATCCATCTTTTCATTTATGATTTTATCTAAAGGGTCATTTCTACCCCCCAAATAATTAAGATTCTCCTATTTTCCCTCTTTGCAATTCTTTTATAGTTTTAAATTGTGCTCCTAGGTGTTTAAGTCAATTGAAATTTATATATGATATGCAAAGGAGCAGCGAATTGTTCCAATACTGACTAATGTATCCTACCCCACTGATTCAATTGGTCATCTCTTCAAGCTACACAGGGTCTGTTTTTGGATTCTCATCTCTGTCCAATTGATCTATCCCTGAGCCTACGCCACTTCAGAGCTTTAGAACAAGTAGTGCTAGCAGATTAGAGCAAGCCCCTTTTGCTGATCTTTTTCAAAACTAGCTTTTCTTGCACTCTCCTTTTCTAAACTAAGCCTGTTAGGTTTTTTAAAAAAAATCCTGGTGAGCTTTTGAATGGACTGTCCTAAAAATCTAACTTGGGAAAACTGACATGTTCACAGCATTGTATCCTCTTATTGGGAAACTTTTGTATCCCAGAATTCTATTTCTCTCTTCTCAGCCAATCCAGGTAGATCTGAGTGTTCTCTTTCATCAAGGATTGAACCATAACCATCACAGATCAAAGCTCTTACTACCCTACTTCCTCTTGAAGAAAGAAGGGGCTTGAGACAAGTTGCTAAATGAGAAGATTTGAGAGGAAGCTGAACCATGTGCTTTGGGGGGACAGGCTATTCAGGGAGGTGACCTTGGAAACAAAGCTGACAGTTTGCCAAGACAAGCCCTTGGGCCTCCTGGACTCTCCTTCAGTGACTCAAAAGGAGCAGTTTTGCAGGAGCAACTAGAAAATTCCAGAAATCACAGGTCCTTGAGGCTGGGGTCTGCTTTTAACTCCCACTATTGTACAGAAGAAGAAATAGAAGTTGGGAGTTGGAGAGACAAATCTAAATGGGTCTGGTCTCCCCTCTTTCTCAAGTCGAGCTTGAGTTAACAGGAGGATCGAGTGGCTTCCGAAGGTAGGGGAGAGTGTACACACCATCCTGAACCCAAAGAAACCAGTGGCCAAGATTCATGATTTCACTTTTAACTGGGTGGTTCCCTTGCAGTAGGCTCCCCATCCGCTACATCCTTCCCCCCTTTAAGAAGAAACCAGACCTTGGCTCATGCTGTTCATGGGATTTATTGTCACTTGCCATCGGCCAAACAGGGAAAGGAGTCATAGCTCCCCACGGGCAGAAGTGGCACTGGGCCAACCAGCACTATTTACACAGGTTCCACACGGAGGGACACGTCCTCACTGGCAGCAGCTGCACTTCTCCGCCTTGGCCTCGGCCCCCTCTCCACCTTTGCACACACAGTCCTTGGGGCATTTCTCGCACTCTGCAGGGCAGCAGGAGCAGCAGCCTGCAGATAAAATGGGAGGCACCTAACCTGATGCTCCCCCCACACACACACACCTGTCCCCATCAAAGGGGAGGGGAGAGAGGGAAGGGTGCTGGATGTCTGGGGAGTCATCCTATTTCAGCCAAGGCTGGTTGCTGTCCCCTTCCTACTCTCACTGCTGGTTTGATTAAGCATCAATGGCGAGGCAGCTCCGTGCTGGGTTATCACGGGAAAGAGATACCCAGTAACTAGCCTCTTTGGTGCGTGCCAGGGAGTCCCTGGGGATGGCTGGGTTAGGCCCAGGCTAGGGGAGTGCTAGGCCTTAAGAAGAAAGCATCATAGGGTAAATGGCCTTGCAAGGGGCCTTGAAGGATAAACTTGGAGGGGCAGAGATGGTGCCAGTGTAGGGGGTCCAGGAGAAGATCCATGCCCAGTCATACACTCGAGGGAAGAAGGGAGCCTTTCTCCTACCCCCCATGCATATTACACTTCTGCAAGCTGGGGAGATGTGGGAGAGGTCAAATTGAGGGGATCCATAAAACCTGAGAGGGGCCGGAACTCCAGAGCTGACCCCCAGCCTCACTAATGGCTTCCTCGAGCGCTGGAGGTTTTGAGGGGTGGGGCTAGAGGGACTGGACCAGGATAGCAGTTCTCAATACCAGCTGCTCATTGGAATCTTCTGGGAATTTACAAAAACATCTCGCTCCATGCCTACTGTATCAATTTCTGGGTGAGACGCGGCCACTGGTATTTTAACGTCTGCGCAGGTGGTTCTATCCCAGTAAGAGTCAGAAGCAATGGAAAAGGGGTCTAAAGGTCTCTTTGTATGCCTCGTGACCAGACGCGGACTCGGGAAAGCAGAGGGGGCAGCGGCGGGGGCTAGTGGGAGGGGGGAACACTCACTCTTCTTGCAGGAGGTGCATTTGCATCCCTCGCACTTGCAGGAGTCAGCGCAGGTGCAGGAACCACCTAGAGAGAGAGGAACGGTTAATGTGCTAACACTCGGGGGTCCTACACCTAAAAGGAAGAGGTGGGGTGCCAAATCTCTGTGCTCTTCGCGACATGGACATGTCCACCCTTCATGACGTTAAAAATGGGAAACAACGAGCCCTTCTCCCAAGTGTCCTTGAGCGAAGGTTTAGGGCGCCGGATTCTTTGCAAGTCAGCGGGCTCGCTGTGCCGCAGGACGGGGGTGGGGGCTCACCAGAAGGGCAGGGGCAGGTCTCGGGGTCCATGTTGAGGCCAGCAGCCGCTGGAGGTAGTGAATTGGCTTCTCCGGGCAAGTGGACGCACGGCTTCGCTACTGGCAGCGGGTGGCGAGGCTTTTATAACCCCAGGCGGGGGCGCGCATGCAAAGCCCCTGCGCAGGGCGCCAGCTCTCTCCGTCTGCGCACCCGGCCCGACGCACTGCGGCAGCTGTCCCCCACCTCACCCCGCCGCTGTGGCCACGGCCGACTCCCCGCCGTGCGCGCGCAGCCACCACCCCTCGCCGTGGGTAGCTGGGGGGCGCGCCCGCCGCTGCAGCGCGGCCGGGGGAAGCGCGCACGTGCCGTCTCTGAACGTGAAGGGAGGGGAAGGTGCTTTGCCTATTTCCTAACACTTCCCTGCTTCTCATCCCCCTTATTCTAGACTTCTTGGGGGCGCCAGTTTCGTCTAAATGGGGTCCTGAGCTGGCGGCAGAAAGAGCCCCCTGTCATGAACCCGGCGGTGACTACTGCGCTCGTGGCGTGCACCGGCATGGGGCGTCTTCCATTCCACCTCCGTCCTGTCCAGCACCCTCAGCTTCTTGACTCCTACCCATGCATTAGACAAATAAGGAAAATTGAGGAGGGGACCCGCCTAGGTCCCAGAAAGATCCCGAGGCGAGCCGGGAGTAGAACTCAGAACTCCGGTACCTAGGGGAATGGTCAGTGGGGGATTTGATCATCACATATTGCACACAAATAATGGTAGTCAACACTGCACTCCCAAAACATGTATAATCAATTATGCTTTAATAAAAAGAAAGAAATCGGGTACCTATAGGGAGGGGCCTATCATAATCGCGGGAGAGTGGTGAGTTTTTTTTTATTTATTTATAAAAGGGATCCTAGATAAAATTAGATTGATAAGTGTTTATATAAGGGACTTGGATGCAAATAAAAGGGAAAAAAAGTCTAAGTTGCTTTGAGAATGAAGGAAACCAAAATATTCTGCTCTAAACTATCCAGGATCGTTGAGCTAAAGGTGGTTAGAGTTCAGGGGGCCTCTCTGCTCTTTTCTCTGCCTCTCCCTTTGCTTGCCTGATGTCTTCACAAAGCCAAAAGATCTTTCCACCTCTCTCCCCCCCACCCCCGCTTTTCCACCTGGAGACAGAGATGTAAATTCTGTCTTTAGTGGAGATGGCTCTGAGCTCTTACCAGCTCAGAGGCTGGCATCAAGCAGAACTAAGAGAATCTAGGAGCAGAGTTCATTTTTCCCTAAATTTACCTGCCCACAGTTTCCCATCCTTTGGAAGCCTAAAACTGCTCTCTTCTTTAATCTGTCCCTTCTAAGATCTATGGCTCTTTGTTAAAATACTATTTAAGCAAAACCCCTAAGCTATTGTGGGAAGAGAGACTTTTGAACTGAGGTCTGAGGACCCCTCTTCTTCTGAGCTCTACCTTGGAGGAATGTAACTGTTGCTAGTTTGACCTATTTTTAGCACCAACATGGGGAAAATGAGACCACAAGGGGCTGGCCTTTCAAATCCAGTGGCTGGGCATGCTCAGTAGAGAACACAGAATATTCTTGAATATACCTGGTGCATATACTTGGAAACCGCCCCCTAATTGAATATTCATTAATAAGCTATAAAAGCCAAATCCCAGGCAGAGGTGGGATTGTTGCTCACTTTCCTGGAGGTGGCGCGTGTTTCTCTTGCTGAGGTGTGTATGCTTTACGTTGTATCAGATTTACTTTCAGCAGGCAGCTGCTCATTCTCTTGAGCCAGCCTGCACTTTGTACTAAACCATAAGTATGTTTTTCTTTCTTCTGTGTTAGACTTGATGTCTGTACTGAACTTACTTTTGTGTTAGACTTGGTGTGGGCCCTGCTCAGTCTCTGGAGCTATGCCCTGCTCTCTGTGCAATCTGTATTTCTTAAATGTTATATGAAACCTGTTCTCACTTTCTACTGGGACTCTGCCCTTGAATTCTTTTCTGTAGCAGAGTCAAGAACCTGGTTAGAAGAATGGGCAGGTTGAGGCCGACTATCTGGCCCCCTGGACCCTACCTCCAACTTCAGGTACAGCATGAATTAAAAATAAAAACTTTCGACTTTCTCTTGTTAATCTGACTTTTATTTTCAGGAGAGTGTCTCAGCTCAGAATTTATTAGGGTTGAGAAAATAAATAAATTACATTTGCTCCCTTCAAGAGTGCGGGGGAAACTGTTAACTTATGCCCAAAGTTGAAACCCAGACCCAGCTCTAGGGCAGTAAGTCCTCTATTTCCTCAACTTGTTGCTAGAGCTCTTTCTTTTTTTAAAGGATCCAAACCCATGGCCTTGGTGTTATCAGCATCGCACTCTCCCGAGGGAGCCACCGGCTGGCCCTTGTTGCTGAAGTTCTGACATCACATCCCAAGGGTGATGCTGGGACAGGGACATGAACTCTTTGTTATTTACCCCCTCTCCTGCCTTCCAAGGGCTGCTGCCAAGGAGGATCATTTGTGGCTGAGCACCGCAGTGCGTGTGAGGAGGAGACCTCGGCTATGGAGAGTGATGAGAGCGATCATTGCTCTTCAAAAGACAGGGCCATCCAGGAGCCTTTGGGACCACCAGGTTTGGGGGAGGGAGAGATGAAGGGACAAAAGGTAGGAGAGAAACTCCGTAAAGGGAATTTTAAAAAGTGTTATTGTGTGATGTGTGGTGCAACCGTCTCCTCTGTCTCTTGGAGACTTTTGGAAACTCTGCCTTGCTTGCCAAGGCTTTCACAAAAGAGGCTGTGTTTTGGAGTAGGTGGAGCTGAGCCTTAAGATGGCCCCCAAATGAAGGCAGGGCTAGAGTAGGTGTTAGACAAAGAACCAGTCACACTGAAGTAAAACAAAGAAATTCACCCTGAGATGAGAATTTTTAACACACGACCCTGGGCAGGGAGAGGGCTGTAGACCAAGGCCAAAAATGGAGCACTGGATTGAGAGTCTGAGGCTGCACTGAAGTGTATCCTCTCATGCTGGACAGTTCATGTCCTTGCAGGAAGTCTCAGTGTCCTCACTTGGTCCCCAGGAAGCAGAGGAACAAAGGAAAAGCATGAGACAGTTGGTCAAAGGCTATGGAAGTAGAAGAAAGGCTTGGTAATGGTGGCTTTTCAGACATGGCACAGTTCACACGGTGACTCCCACCAGGAGGCCTCACTTTTCCTGCGTGTGGTGCAAGCTCCTTTCACATAGTTGTCTTGGGCTTCACAGGACAAGGCTTGCCTAGAGAGAGAATCAAAAAGAAGATAATGCCAGAGTTCCTGCAATCAAGTGTCTAAAAGGGGTTGACATCCTGCGCTTGGTTAGAACACCCATTGCCTCCCCCAGAGTGGAATTTCCTCCATAAGCCCCCGCAAAGGGCTTGAACACTGCTCTTACCCCAACTTCCACTTTTTTTAAAGAGACACCCCCTTGGAACTACATCCCTCCCTCTATGCAGGTTGTCCAGAGGCCACCTCCAAAGAAAGGCAAGTCTGGTGAGCCGCCAGGCTTTGGTTTTGCTGAGAGGGGGATACTGGGACTCAGAGGAGAGAGACTAAGCACCGCTCAACTGTCCCCTATGCAAAGCTGAGCCTCTGTCTTAAATCTGAGCTGGACAATTCTTTTATTATTATTATTTTTTTTGTCTTTTTTTCGTGTCCGGCAACGGATTGCAACCCTCAGTGTCGCACCTGTACCAGACCGGGACCGGCAACGGGATCGGGCCTTGCTGGGTTTCCCCATTCAGACTAATAGCATTAGATTATTATTATTATTATTATTATTATTATTATTATTATTATTATTATTATTATTATTATTATTATTATTATTATTATTATTATTATTATTATTATTATTATTATTATTATTATTATTATTATTATTATTATTATTATTATTATTATTATTATTATTATTATTATTATTATTATTATTATTATTATTATTATTATTATTATTATTATTATTATTATTATTATTATTATTATTATTATTATTATTATTATTATTATTATTATTATTATTATTATTATTATTATTATTATTATTATTAGCATTAGCATTTCTTGTCCAATCATATTACACAGCTGTGTCTGCCTCATAGAACCTAAGCATAAAAATGTAGTTTTCCCTATATCTTTGGGTCTTCATTCTGAAGGCTCCTGTGTCACGTAAAACTATATGATAAAATTTCTTATGCCTTTTCTGTCAGATGATTTTTCAGAAAACCTTCAGGGAGTCGAAGGGGATGTCTTGCCTTGGCACCTGCAGTTGGTCCATGAGTCTAAGTCTCAGTAAAGGTGAAGAAGGAAAATGTGGGAGGAGGAGGAGGAAGATGAGTGGGGTATAGAGGAGTGAGAGGAAGAGGGGGTCTCATCTAATATCTCACGGTACAGCATTTAACCTGAAACTCAAGTTGCTTCACAACATCGGTGGTCATTTCAGATCTCACAGCTCCAGCACCAGTTTTTGTCTGTTTCTTTCTTTCTTTGTTTTCATTTTGCCTAAGGGCACCCTGGACTAGGCCCTGAACTGCCCCTAGCCCTCG
Organism: Galeopterus variegatus; assembly: GCF_000696425.1. Classification (NCBI taxonomy): domain Eukaryota; kingdom Metazoa; phylum Chordata; class Mammalia; order Dermoptera; family Cynocephalidae; genus Galeopterus; species Galeopterus variegatus. The sequence continues at coordinate 71,657 of NW_007727015.1, forward strand.
GGGCTTCTGTATCTGGGAACTTCAGTGCCTAGGATACACTCAGCCCAAACCACCTCCCTTCCATTCCCCCTCAGGCTTCTCAGATTTCCTTGGTATTGAGGCTTCAGAGCTGGGATAGCAACCTCCCTCCTTCCCCAAGGGTTGCCAGGATATTGAGGGGTGTGCAAGCCACAGCATCCTTCTGAAACACCATACTCCCCATTCTTCACATGGCCGGGCCCCTCATCCTTCAGCTCTCAGCCTCCATGACCTCTGAGGAACATGTCACATAGGTGTGTCACTCCAAGGATTCCCCTTACCCCCACCTTTATTCCCCTATGACCCTTTGTTAATTCTCACAACCTGAAATTATTTTGTCTGTGTTCCCTTTGCCTGTGATTCTTCGCCCCCAGATGTCCATGCGACTCGCTCCCTTCTTTGCTTCTAAGTCTTTGCTCAAATCTTACATTGTCTGTGAAGCCCACCATGATCATCCCATTAAAAATTGCAACACACACCTCAAACCTCACCCCAGAACTCCTGATTCTTTTTACTTTGCTTTATCTTTCCTTTTTTCATAGCACTTAACACCTTCTAACAAAGTAAACAATTACTTATTTGTAATGCTTACTGTTGTCTGTCTCCTGTTGGAATTTAAGCACGTGAGAGCAGGGATTGTTGTTTTTATTCACTGATGTATCAGAACTGCCTATAACAATGCCCTGCACATGAGAGATAGTCAGGACACTTTTATCCAATGACTGAAGTCATGCTGGGTGGGTTTATAATAGATCTGCAACATAACCAGCACCATCTTAGACAAGCCCAAGTACAAAATGGCACCATCCACCTCCTCCCCTACCCTCCCCTGTTCTCTTTTACCAGAAGCCTCATGGTTTCAGAGAAAATGAAACTTTCGGTGTTTCCACATGTGCAGAACTCTCCATTCCCATGACCTAACTCAATCCCCACCCCGGAATTACATCACCTGGCTCTTGGCACCAACACACCAATATAAGCTCTACCACCCCCACGCCTAGTGCTGTCCCCCATTTTCAGGGCAGTCCTGGGCTGCCTGCCACTCTGAGCACAGCCTGGCAGATTTCTTTCTTTAATAAAGCTTGAACAGTACCCGGCTTCTCGGCTCACTTTCTTTCAGTTTACAGTGAGTACCTGGCTTCTCGGCTCACTTTCTTTCAGTTTACAGTGTGACTCTGCCACTTACTAGTAATGTGGCAAGTTACTAGCAAAATACTTAACATTTCTGTGTCTTGAGTTGCTCAAGGGTAAAATGGGAATAATAGTTCCTACTTCATAGGTTTGTCGGGGTTTAAATGGGATAGCACTTGGAGAGCACACAGAGCAGGGCTGATCACGTTGGCTCTGACCATTTACAAATGAGGTGGTCAGGTGAGGACTCTGAAGGGAGCATGGGTTCCCTAAAGTTCCTACCTGATGCCCAGCCTCATTGGTGGCCTCAGCTCTCTGCTTCCTGAAACACAGTGGCCTCCAATTGACAAGACTGCAGGCATTGGCTTGGACCAGCTGAGTCACAGACATCAGTCCTGCACCCAATCCTAGTGCTTCCTGGGAGTTCACGGAGACTTTTTTATTTTTTCCATTAGATTGGAGCCAACAGGCAGGACCAGTGAGGGGTGGAAATCACTCACAGTCTCACCAGCCAAGGGGAGGGAAATCCCCAGAGGATCTCGGAAAAAAAGCAAGGAGCCCAGCAAATCCCACATCCTGGTTGAAATTGATCCAGTCCAGGATTAAGACTATTGTATTGATTCCTGTCCTGGGATGAACAATTGGCCAGGATGTTAGGAGTCTGGATAAACAGTTGCATAAAAACAGGATTTGCAAGTATGCTTATCTGCAAATAAAGTCATTTCTTGGAGAGATCTGGATTTATTAGTCAAATGACTGTTTAAAGAGCAATTTTGTTCATAGGGCAGCTGAAGCTAGAGGAAGAGTACTGGTCCAGGAGCCCCATGGTTTCTAGCTTGTTCAGTACGTAGCTTTGTAAACTCGAGGAAGCCTCTTCCCAGTGTGTGTCCCAGTTTTTACATGGGTTGACCAGATGACTGCTAGTGACTACTGTGGATAATGTCTTCTATGTGCTGAGAGTTTACTATGTACCAGGTAGGGTATTGAGCAATGTATGGAGCCAAGCACTTCACATAATACCTCACTAACTTCTTCCAATACCCTGATGGTAGGCATTGTTAACCCCATTTTGTAGGTGAGGAAACCGAGGCTTGGAGAAATCAAGTGACTTGTTCTGGAGGCAGACCCAGGACTTGAATCTAAGTACAATGCTATTCGGCCTGCCCTGATTTCTTTAATTCAATTAATTCACTATGAATTCCAGTTATTAGGTGATGGATTTTGTACGTGGCTGGTGCCATTGTGCACACAATAAACACCAGCATGAAACAGCTGCCAGCCTCGTCTTCCACTCCCACACAAAGCCCCTCCCCACTTCCCTTTAGGAGAAGCCTCCTGACTTAGAAACAACTTTCTGGCTTCTGCATTGGCGCAGTTCTCCACCCACTTACATCAACCTAATAATGGTCCCTCCCCCCATACATTTCACTCCCAAAAGCTAATATAAACTCTCACAAACCCATTGTTGCTGCTGTCCCCCATTTTCAGGGCAGCCCCGGGCTGTCCTCCATTTTGAGTACAGCC